>NC_091467.1:62022105-62323355 GCF_027789765.1 Dendropsophus ebraccatus | reverse complement strand
CAGTTTTTTTTTTAAAAGAAGCCCCTCCTACTCTGCACTCATTATCTGTAATAATTGCACCTGTGTGGTCCTGTTACCTGTATAAATACACCTGTCCTCACACTCCAACCTCTCCACCATGGCCAAGACCAAAGAGCTGTTTAAGGGTAGCAGGGACAAAATTGTAGACCTGCACAAGGCTAGGATGGGCTACAGGACAATAGGCAACAACTGTTGGTGCAATTACTATCAAATGGAAGAAAGGCAAGGTAACTGTCAATATTCCTCGCTCTGGGGCTTCATGCAAGATCTCGCCTCGTGGGGTAAGGATAATTCTTAAAAAGGTCAGAAATCAGCCCAGAACTACACGGCGGGACCTGGTCAATGAACTGAAGAGAGTTGGAACCACAGTCTCAAAGATTAAAGTTAGTAACACACTACGCTGTCATGGGTTAAAATCCTGCAGGGCATGCATGTTCCCCTTGCTCACACCAGCACATGTCCAGGCCAGTTTGAAGTTCACAAACGACCATCTGGATGATCCAGGGGAGGCATGGGAGAAGGTCATGTGGTAAGAACTTTTCGGTGTCGACTCCACTCACCATGTTTGGAGGAAGAAAAATTAGTACAACCCCAAGAACACGATCCCAACTGTGAAACCTCCTTCTCTCAGTAAGAGCACTGAATATGGGTCGTGGCTGGGTCTTCCAGCATGAGAATGATCCAAAATACACAACCAGGGTGACTAAGGAGCGGCTCCGTAAGAAGCATTTCAAGCTCCTGCAGTGGCCTAGCCAGTCTTCATGCCTGAACCAAATAGAAAAGCTTTGGAGTGAGCCAAAACTCAATGTTGCCCAGTAACAGCCCCAAAACCTGAAAGATCTGGAGAAGATGTGTATGGAGGAGCGGGACCTGCTGCAGTGTCTGCAAACCAGGTCAGGAACTACAGGAAACGACTGACTTCTGTAACTGTAAACAAAGGATTCTGCATCAAATATTATGTTCTGTTTTTCTATTGTAGCAAATCCTTATTTCATGTAATAAAATGCAAAATAAGCATTTAAAAATTATACAATTTCTATAGTGTACAGGTTAATATAACTTACATCTGAGGGGAGTGATGTCACCTACTCTCTGTCCTGCCCAAGACAAGGTCACCACCAGCCTAGAGATGACGTCACCAGCAGCCTAGAGATGACAAGACATGGCCACCACCATCTTGGAGATAAGACCATCACCATCCTAGAGATCATAAAACATGGTCATCGTTGTTCGACAGATAAGATAAAGCCACCGCCATCCTAGAGATGACAAAACATGGCCACCACCAGCCTAGAGATGGCAAGACATGGCCACCACCAGCCAGCCTAGAGATGACAAGACAAGGCCACCACCAGCCTAGAGATGACAAGACATGGCCATCACCAGCCTAGAGATGACAAGACATGGCCATCACCAGCCAGCCTAGAGATGACAAGACAAGGTCACCACCAGACTAAAAAGGAGAAGACATGGCCACCATCATCTTGGAGATAAGGCCATCACCATCCTAGAGATGATAAAACATGGCCACCACCAGCCTAGAGATGACAAGACAAGGCCACCACCAGCCTAGAGATGACAAGACATGGCCATCACCAGCCTAGAGATGACAAGACATGGCCATCACCAGCCTAGAGATGACAAGACATGGCCACCACAAGCCTACAGATACAGAAATACTGATGTCTTTGCCCGGTGTATGCACCTGTACAACAACACTTTCGTCCACTCTCTTCAACACCTATGAGCCCCCTTCTGTAAGCTTAGGTCCTGCCTCTTTTCAGCCATCTCTGATTGCAGCAAGGGATAATTTACTTTAGTTTACAGAAATTTTACAACCTGTGCAGATTTCTTATCCTCCATGGCAGTAGATTACAAGCCGATATTGGAGGGGGCGGACAGCGGCGTCTTCTATCAGCTTAATATGTAAAACCAGAAATAATGAATCACATTCTACAATCTTCATGACCAGACCACGATGTGAGGCGGAGACTCATTAGTGAAGAAGCGGCACAAAGAAGTAACATCCCCAACGGGGCGGCACAGATATAACACCGCACCAAACCTTTTATCTACCAGTGGTGGTATGTGTGAGGACATGTGCAGCAACCCATAACCTCACCATTACATACACTGGATCCAGTTTACAAGAAGCGTGTCGACCAACATTCATTGGTCAGTTATGTGTCTTCTCAACACTAAAAGGAGATCTAAGTTGAAGCAGTAAGTGTTCCACGATACCCGAGCCTCCCATTGCCCACGAACATGAATTACCGTTTCATAATGTTGTTTCAGTAGTGAATTGGTCACGTGGATACGCTAGTGGTGGAGGTACCGCACAGAACCTGTGGACTGTATGTAAAGTATGGCCAGGTTCTTGGTGGAGTATATGTGAGGCATAGCTAGGTTCTTGGTGGAGTATATGTGAGGCATGGCCAGGTTCTTGGTGGAGTATTTATGTGAGGCATGGCCAGGTTCTTGGTGGAGTATATGTGTGGCATGGCCAGGTTCTTGGTGGAGTATTTGTGAAATATGGCTGGGTTCTTGGTGGAGTATATGTGAGGCATGGCCAGGTTCTTGGTGGAGTATTTATGTGAAATATGGCCGGGTTCTTGGTGGAGTATATGTGAGCTATGGCCAGGATCTTCGTGGGGTATACGTGAGGTATGGCCGGGTTCTCGCTGGAGTATATTTGAGGTATGGCCAGGTTCTTGGTGGAGTATATGTGAAGTATGGTTGGGTTCTTGGTGGAGTATACAGTACGTGAAGTACAGCCGGGTTCTAGGCCGGTAATGACACTTCCCACATGACCTGATGGAGTCTATATTCTTCATATTGGTTGGAAACATCTTCAGGACATCCAGTTAACTTTTTTATCTTATTCTACTGCCTCTCACTTCAAAAGAGTATATTCACTGATTTTGAGCGGCTGAGACCGAATCTTTCCCATAAGACAATGGTGGGGTCTGAGGGTCTGCTTTCATCATGAGACAGCACCACCCAGTCTATGCTGACAACAATGAAGCTGTACCACCACATGGTGCATGGTCAGTTATAGAACAGCCTCTAAAGGTGAGGGCCCTATGAAGAAGAGGAATTCTAATAGTGTGAATGCTCACAAGTCTATTGGAGATTCAGACTGGACAGATCCTCTGTGTAAGTTCAGTGGCAGAGGGTAAGACGATAAGAAGACTAAGCTGCCGACATGAAGAGTACTAGGCCCAGCAAAGAGGAGATTGCACACAGTAAGGACAATGCAAACAATACACCAATGTCATCTCAAGCAGGGACGGGGAACCTTCCAGCTGCAGCAACACAATTCTGATCATGCCAAAGGTTTCTCATCCCTAACCTAGAAGGTGTATACTAGAGATGAAGGACACTATACCACACTATCAGGCCTTGTTGACACAGATTATTCTGATGAGGATCACCCTGCAGATTCCACCTCATTCATGTCAATGGGAAATCAGCATCACAGCCAACAATGTGGAGGAGACATTGGCTTCCAAGGCCCCCGGAACGTGTTTCGCCTCCACATCTAAAGCATCAAATAAGACCACAGCCGGGAGTGACTGAAAAACGGCTTCCAACAGGGCCAGCACAGATGGATCCCAGGAGGGGGTCCGCTCTGATTGGTACAGTCTATAGATTATTATTATAATAAAGGGCGGCTGTCAACCGAAACAATAAGCCCGGTGCAGACTGTGTACTGCGCTACTACCCTGCAGGTGACAGAACGGGCTGAGATGAGGTAGTGCTTTACAGTGCCCGGCATCACACCAGCTGGGGAGGTGAAGATGGCACAGACACTGTGGCAGCTATTAAATGGCACCCCGGGAAGCCAGACATGGCGGCAGCGGCACACCCTGCAGTGCGGTTGATTGGTGGGGGAGGGGGATTACCTGCGCGTCTCGCTCCCTCCATGCCTGTGTCTTCTTTTGGTTTTCGGACATGGCATTCTCCAGCCGCTGGATCTCCTGCTGGTGGTCCCGGATCAGGCTGTCCCTCTCGGTACTGTGGTGCTGGTGGAGATGGCTCTTCTCCTTTTCGTGTTCCAGCTTCAGTTCTACCATCTGATTGGATGACACAAAGTATAGATCATCAGTGGAACATCCTTGTCACCATGACAACTCCTCCCTGCGCCCCCCACAAAAAAAATGAATTCCACGCGCCAGACGCAGTCGCGCGGAGGAGCGTCACCGAACCCGACCATTCTTCTATACCAAAAAGGGTGAGAAGAAAAAGAAAGTTGCGACAACCACAAGAAAATGGAGGACGAGCGTTGATGTTTATACTATCATCTATATAGTGAGCTGATATAAAGGGCCTTTATGTCACTGTCACCCCCCCCCCCCCCGGCCTATAATGGGACGCTCCGATCATAGGACAGCTGCGGCTTCTGTGTGACTGGCCAGGCTCTTTGATACTAATCCTCCCAGACGGGCTATAAAGGCTCCCTACCTGGCCACCGCTCCACAGGCATTGATGCCGAGACTGCAGGAAGCCGCTCCGCCCGCCGCTCTCTGGGCTACAGCTGCCGCCACCAGTCACTCACACTTCTCTTCAGATTTGGTGGATATTGGGAATAGGCAAACATAAAAAAAGAAAAGGAGGGGGGGGGGGCAATGTTGTCAGCGTCGCATCTCCCCGTAATGTGAGGCTGAGCAAAATGAAGAAAGAGCCCGAACCCCAGAGACGCAGATGCCCCGCCACAGTATGGAGAAATCAGGGACGAGATCCGGAGACGCAGCTGCCCCGGCGCGCGATGGAAATATAAGGGATGGGACGCGGAGACACCATGATGAGCAGCACTGCAGGCAGTATATATACAGGCTTATTCACACAGTATCTTTACTCCTGATGATGATACGTGTGAGGGTTTCTATTCCCACTGCTGCACCCGGCACTACAGGTTGTAGATTTATCTATACACGCTCATTGTTATTTTTATATTACTTTACTATATGCATATTGCATCCTGGTCTGAATCTATAGGTCAAGGGTAGGGAACCTTGGCTCTCCAGCTGTTGGAAAACTACAACTCCCATCATGCATGGACAGCCAAAGCTAAAGCTGGGAGTTGTAATATTGCAACAGCTAGAGAGCGAAGGTTCCCTACCCCTGCTATAGGCTTATTGGGCTTAGAAATAGTGTAAGGCGCACTTTATACCCTAAGTGTGTACATTGGGATTAATAAAGGTATATATCATATAGCTTAAGTGCAGGTTTGTATAGTGTTTCCCCTTTCTTATGCAATTGTATATTTGGAGGACCCTAGAGGTGTTTTATTTATTTACATCATTACTGGCTTGGTGGCGGCCATCATGTACACCAATATAGCATGGAAGGAGGAGTGTTACCCTGAGGTCGGGAGGTAATAATCTTCAAAATATAACACTTAGTATCTGTCAGGAGGTAGAGAGGACAGAGTGATGTAATAATCTGCAGGATATCTTATGACATGAATACCTGGTGAGGTTATGTTGGGGGAACAGTGTGGCGGCTACTTATAAGGCTCAGTCACACAGAACTGTGGTCACACTACAGTCACCTCCTGAGCTGCACTCACGATCCTCACCACTCAGTCATGTGACGGCTGTAACTGCACAGCTCTCCCCTGAACACAACATCAGAAGACAGAACTATGAATACATCTCTGGAGGGAGAGAAGTGAGTGAATCCTTTGATCTGTCAGTGTATAGCCCCCCACTGTGGCTTCCCAGTATATAGTGCCTCCTGATCGCCAGGGTCCTGTCAGTGTCCGGTGATCAGTATATAGCGCTCCCCCAGTGGTCAGCGTCCAGTGGTCAGTATATAGCGGCTCCCCCGGTGGTCAGTGTCCGGAAACCAGTATATAGCGCCCTCAGGTGGTGACTGACCTGTGGTCTCCCAGTATATAGTGCCTCCTGATTGTCAGGGTCCTGTCAGTGTCCGGTGATCAGTATATAGCACCCCTGATAGTGACTGACCTGCTGCTCGGTCCTCTCCTTCACCTCCTGGAGCTGGCGGCTGAACTCTTGACTCTGCTTCTCCCGAAGACTCTTGGATCGGTTCAGATCAGCTTCAACCTTCTCCATCTGTGGGAACAGAAAGAAGATGGCGGCAGTGAGGTCACATGACGTCGGCCATCTCTCCCAGAGCCTGCAGGAAAGCTGGGTGACACTAACGCTGGGATAGGAGATGGTCCACTCCATACTGATCCCTCCTGCAGGGAGCGCTGCTCATCACCACGGAGACAGGACCTACCTGCAGTGATGTCATCAGTATGATCCATGAAAGGCCAGCCCCCACTCTGTCACATGACTGCTCAATACTATGCTCCAATAGAATCAATATACACTCACCGGCCACTTTATTAGGTACACCATGCTAGTAACGGGTTGGACCCCCTTTTGCCTTCAGAACTGCCTCAATTCTTGGTGGCATAGATACAACAAGGTGCTGGAAGCTTCCTCAGAGATTTTGGTCCATATTGACATGATGACATCACACAGTTGCCGCAGATTTGTCGGCTGCACATCCATGATGCGAATCTCCCGTTCCACCACATCCCAAAGATGCTCTATTGGATTGAGATCTGGTGACTGTGGAGGCCATTGGAGTACAGTGAACTCATTGTCATGTTCAAGAAACCAGTCTGAGATGCTTCTAGCTTTATGACATGGCGCATTATCCTGCTGAAAGTAGCCATCAGATGTTGGGTACATTGTGGTCATAAAGGGATGGACATGGTCAGCAACAATACTCAGGTAGGCTGTGGCGTTGCAACGATGCTCAATTGGTACCAAGGGGCCCAAAGAGTGCCAAGAAAATATTCCCCACACCATGACACCACCACCACCAGCCTGAACCGTTGATACAAGGCAGGATGGATCCATGCTTTCATGTTGTTGACGCCAAATTCTGACCCTACCATCCGAATGTCGCAGCAGAAATCGAGACTCATCAGACCAGGCAACGTTTTTCCAATCTTCTACTGTCCAATTTCGATGAGCTTGTGCAAATTGTAGCCACAGTTTCCTGTTCTTAGCTGAAAGGAGTGGCACCCGGTGTGGTCTTCTGCTGCTGTAGCCCATCTGCCTTAAAATTGGACGTACTGTGCGTTCAGAGATGCTCTTCTGCCTACCTTGGTTGTAACGGTTGGCTATTTGAGTCACTGTTGCCTTTCTATCAGCTCGAACCAGTCTGCCCATTCTCCTCTGACCTCTGGCATCAACAAGGCATTTCCGCCCACAGAACTGCCGCTCACTGGATGTTTTTTCTTTTTCGGACCATTCTCTGTAAACCCTAGAGATGGTTGTGCGTGAAAATCCCAGTAGATCAGCAGTTTCTGAAATACTCAGACCAGCCCTTCTGGCACCAACAACCATGCCACGTTCAAAGGCACTCAAATCACCTTTCTTCCCCATACTGATGCTCGGTTTGAACTGCAGGAGATTGTCTTGACCATGTCTTGCCGCCATGTGATTGGCTGATTAGAAATTAAGTGGTAACGTGCAGTTGGACAGGTGTACCTAATAAAGTGGCCGGTGAGTGTATGGCGCCATCTCTTCCAGACGACCACATCTCCTTACCTGCTCCTTCATTTCCCTGTACACCTTCTCTGTATTCTGCTCCACCTGACGTTTAAACTCCTCTGTGGCCTCAGCCTGAAGTCTCTGCATCTCTGTCATTCGGGCCAGCTGCTCCTCCCGCTCCCTGCCAGAGAGGGTGACATAAAGTACAGGCAAAGAGACATCAATAGAACTCCTCAGCAGCACAGAGTGTGTCAGGAGAGGAGTGTGCTGATCTTATAAAGGAGGTCACAGGGTGAGAGTTACATAGAGGAAGAAGCAGGGTCCCAGCAGCACAGAGGATGTCAGGAGAGGAGTGTACTGATCTTATAGGGGAGGTCACAGGGTGAGAGTTACATAGAGAAAGGAGGAGGATCTCAGCAGCACAGAGAGTGTCAGGAGAGGAGTGTGCTGATCTTATAGAGGAGGTCACAGGGTGAGAGTTACATGTTAGTCATTTAGGACATGATGGGTTACTGTTCTGTTAGTGATTGGTAGATATGATGTTGGTGTCTCAGTCTTTGTTGTCCTGTGTAGTGAGGTCAGCTGATGGATGGCAGTCAGTGCTGCAGTGTGTCAGTACTCATGTCATTCAGTACTAATGTCACCTGATGACCTCACTGCTCTGTACACTGACACTTCAGATACTCATTATTTAACTCCCCCCCTCTTTTGGCAGAACATCACATAGAGAGCACATTGAGCTGTAATACATTAAGCACAGCACCATCTATTCATTAGACATTAGTCCAGTGGTCCCCAACTGAGGTGCCGCAGCACACTGGGGTGCTGTGAGAACCCCACAGGGGCAGCATTTCAGGGGGAATGTTCCCCTTTAGGCATCCCTAGAAGCTGTGGCCATGCTCACTGTAATGTTGAGCTGGCTCACTGTGGTGTACATGTAGGTTAGTAGGGATCACTACACCCGCAGGCCGAGCACTCACCTTAACAGGTCAGACATTTTGCTGATCTGCCTGGCACTGTCTTCTGTTGCTTCCTCCAGCTTCTTCTGAAGATCATGAACCTGTGGAATGGAGGGAAACAAGAGGCTGGAGAGAAAAGCCTTCCTGTCATACACAATGAAACAGCAGAATAGCGAGGTGAACTATTAGCTGCCATATACTGTTTTTCTCTTTTCTCCATGTCGGATTTTGTATTTTTCTCCCCTTTCTGAGCAGCTGGCACTCCACTTTATAAGACCCATGTGACCTAAGTCAGCAGAGCATATACCTGTGCTCACACGACAGTACCTCCATGTTTTTCCCATTCTGTCTGCAGCAGTTTTGGTGAGTGTAATATCATATCCATACTTGTGTTGTTTGGGGGCAGCTTTCCTCGCCGGTGGTGCTGGCTGGGACTTTTTGGGGGGCACTTTGGGTCTGGTCCTGTGACATGGGGGTTGCAGGGCCATTCCATGGCCTCCCTTTCCTGCATGTGCACGCTTTGCGGGGGTGGTGGTCACTGACCGACACGATGTGGAGTTAGCGTAGGGACCCGTGTGAACCAGGAGACCTGCACGTTGGTAGACGGGGCGATATGGCTTGATCAATTCATATTCCAACATCCTGAAGTTGGTTTTTTAAAATAGGCTTAGCAGCATTAGTATCAGCCATAGGTGTGATGTGCAGCAGCTCCTCTCTCTCCATGTCGGATACTGTTTTTCTTTTTCCTGGGGCTGCAGTAAGGACACATGGCTGACACGGTAACTGCCGCAGGTTTCTGGGGAGCGGGGATCTGTGTACTCCATGGGACTGTGCACACCTGCAGTCCTATGTAACCCCAGAGATAATTGTGAAGTCTATGTGCAAATGATGCAGATATCTGTGGATGAGTGGGGATGCTGCAGCAGAACTACTACTCCCAACATACAGTCTCTCACCTTTCTCTCCCATTGACGCTCCATTTGCAGCTTTTCCTTTTGAAATGTGGCTTCCTGTTCCTGTAGAAGATAAGAGTTGGTGTTAGAGGATGCTGAGATTTGCAGTCCATGGTGCAGTGTACACCTCAGAGCATTACCCGCATATTGTGCTGCAGCTGATGCTCTCGCTCCTGTGCCTGCTGCTTGCTCCGGGACAGTGAGTGCTCCAGCTCCTCTATGAGGGTGGAGGCCTAGGGGGAAGAGCGGTGCAGAGGTCAGTGACTACTCACACATTGTACACACAAAAGACTGTCCCAACCCCCCCCCCCATACTGTACACACGCAGGACTGTGCCCCCCCATACTGTAACACACACAAGACACTGCCCCCCCCCCATACTGTAACACCCCAAACTGTACACACACAGGACTGTGCCCCCCCATACTGTACACACACAGGACTGTGCCCCCCATACTGTACACACACAAGACTGTGCCCCCCATACTGTACACACACAAGACTGTGCCCCCCATACTGTACACACACAAGACTGTGCCCCCCATACTGTACACACACAAGACTGTGCCCCCCATACTGTACACACACAGGACTGTGACTCCCCCCCCCATACTGTACACACACAGGACTCTGTGCCCCCCATACTGTACACACACAGGACTGTGCCTCCCCCCCATACTGTACACACAGGACTGTGCCCCCCCCATACTGTACACACAGGACTGTGCCCCCCCCCATACTGTACACACAAGACACTGCCCCCCCATACTGTAACACACACAGGACTGTGCCCCCCCATACTGTACACACAGGACTGTGACACCCCCCATACTGTACACACACAGGACTGTGACCCCCCCCCCCAATACTGTACACACACAGGACTGTGACTCCCCCCCCCCATACTGTAAACACACAGGACTGTGCCCTCCCCATACTGTACACACACAGGACTGTGCCCCTCCCCCATACACTGTACACACAGGACTTTGACCCCCACCCATAGTGTACACACACAGGACTGTACCCCTCCCTACTACACACCTGGGCTGCAGACAGTGCGTTCTGCTGGGTGATGTAGTTCACATCAGACTCGTACTTGCTGTGCAGTTGCTGGAGCTGCTTGTCATTGTCTTGGGTCAGGTGATCTCGCTCCTTCTGCAGGGTGCTCAACCTGGAGCGCACAAAGATATCAGTGGCTTTACATAGAGCTAGAAGAAAGCCACAAGACTACACAAAGAAAAGCTTGATGGCACTGAGCTCTGCTACATCGGTACAGTCAAGTAAAACCAACCGGGCACTGAGCTGCTTGACCTCACTGCGGGCCGCCTGGTAAGACGCCTCCACCTCCGCCTTCTCCTGCAACAACTTCTGCCGCTGCTGACTACTACTCTCAGCTTCCACCGACAGTTGCTGCACCCGAGCTTCCAGCTCCTTTACGGTCTGTGTCTAGGGGAAGAGACAAATATATGTGATCCATCCAGAGCCTCCTGCTTCACATACATAACAGAGGTACAGTGACTAGCCACAGAGCCAGTGCCTATCCTGTGCCTCCTACTTCACATACATAACAGAGGTACAGTGACCAGCCACAGAGCCAGTGCCTATCCTGTGCCTCCTACTTCACATACATAACAGAGGTACAGTGACCAGCCACAGAGCCAGTGCCTATCCTGTGCCTCCTACTTCACAAATACAACAGAGGTACAGTGGTGGTGGTGGTGTTACAGTGTACAGGACGGGTGTGTGGGGTTAGTGTAATAGCACAGACAGCGAGCAGGGTACGAGGAGCAAGCTAGCACTCACCTGACAGGTCGGCAATCGCTTGCTCCTTAATATCGGGCTGTGTAACATGGCCCTTATACTTCCTTGGTCCTGTCTGTGTATTCATGTGCACAGCAGCCTCTAGTGAGGGTCACATGATCATCACTAGAGGCTGCTGTGCACATGAATACACAAACAGGAGCCAGGAAAAGTAGGTAAATCCTTTCCAAACATGAGCATGACACCCATCAATTTGGTGTTCTGCTCCTCTTAGGGGGTTAAGAGGTGATTCTGTGCACAGCATGAAAACTTCTGCCTGGCTGGCAAACTTAGCCAGCTCAGCAGCAGCAGCAGTAACTCTCAGCAGCAGTACATGCTCTCTGCACCTCAGTCATGGAGTGTAAAAAACAATTAAATGTATTTCCATGATTTCCTGTAAAAAAAACTCAATTTCTGGAACAGCCTTCCAGAACAGAGTTTGAGACCAGAGTTATGACTGTAAATATCCGATTTAAACTCATCACAGGAGCTGCAACCTTATACATTCTTCATAAATTTCAACCACAAGCCAAATATCCTGAACTTTTTGTGAGTAGTGTATCATGAGCCAACGGATCACACTGCTCCCCTAGAGGAGTCGGGAGGTATAGCAGGCTCCACATTACACTTACAGTGGCCTTGGTCTGTGCCATGTAGTCAGCCTCCATCCTCTGCAGTCGGGTGTTGGTGTCGTCCAACAACTCCTGGATGTTCTCTGTGTGTCTCCTCTGCAACTCCAGCTTCTCCTGCTCCATGTCCGCCACTGCATTGTGGAGCTGTATGGGGAGAAGATGCCAAACATCTGACATCAGTATCACTAAGTAAACTGACAGGGGGTCTCAGCTGCTGCAGAACATCACAAAACACCTCAGCTGCTGAAAGAACCTCATAATACACACTTCAGCTGCTGCAGAACCTCATGAATCTCAGTATATATAGTGACGCACCCTTTTCTCGCACTCGTTCCTTAGGGTCTCGGCGCTCTCCTCGCTCAGCTTCTTCAGCTCCTGGATCTGGGCATCTTTGGTATCACGGATGAGCTGGGACTCCCGCAGGAGGGTCTGCACTGTGTACAAGCGAGGACAGGTCACATGACATATCCAGCATCTCCACTATTAGAAGCTCTGGGAGGATGAGACTTATAGTCATGGGGGAAGAGAGCTCTCCTTACCTTTTTTCTCCAGCTTCCTGACTGTTTCCTCTGCCTCAGTCTGTTTTATTCTATAAAGACTCTTCATCTCTTCAATCTCATTGTTCTTCCTTTCCAGAATCTAAAAAAACAAAATCACTGAGAGATGTACACAGTGACCCACCAGCAGTGAGTGCAGCTCTGGAGTATAATACAGGACGTAACTCAGGATCAGTACAGGGTAAGTAACGTAATGTCTGTACACAGTGACCCCACCAGCAGAATAGTGAGTGCAGCACTGGAGTATAATACAGGACGTAACTCAGGATCACTACAGGATCAATAATGTATGTACACAGTGACCCCCACCAGCAGAATAGTGAGTACAGCTCTGGAGTATAATACAGGATGTAACTCAGGATCAGTACAGGATAAGTGATTTATGTACACAGTGACCTAACCAGCAGAATAGTGAGTGCAGTTCTGGAATACAGTACAGCTGGTACTCAGAAAGGACAAGGCTTTAGTTCTAGCCTCCGGGTGTAACATTAAAACAAAAAACAGATGACACTCTGATGTGACTGGTGTGGGGGGTCTCATGTGTACAGATATTTTGGTCCCCCATCACTCTCAGGTATGGTTCTAGCCTGTGAAGCTCATGCCCACCTGACTGTACATTCCCCAGCAGCAGCCAGGCCTCTGATGTCGGTGCCGGCTCACAGCCCCGCTCAGGCCTATATTAAGCGCAGTCATCTGTTCCTGTGAGATACTCAGGAGGCAGCGAGTGCAGGGTATTAATATCTGCTCTGATTGTTTACCAGAGATGAGATGTTAATACCGGAGATGAGGGGACAGCGCAGGCAGAAAACAGCCTCAGGCGATTGCCGGCCCAGCCAGAGATTAGCACTAAGCCCTAATATTGGCGGAATCAGAGTTATCCATTTAAACTGACTGCAAGCAATACCGAGATCACCCACACAGCACAACCACAGCTCTGCTATACGGTCCAGTACAACACAACCACAGCCCCAGCTTTAATCCTAGTATATAACACAACTTCAGCTCCATTACCGGCCCAGTACAACACAACCTTAGCTCCGCTATAAGCCCATTACAACACAGTACAACCACAGCTCCACAACCGGCCCAGTACAACACAACCACAGCTCCGCTATAAGCCCAGTACAACACAGCACAACCACAGCTTCATTACCGGCCTAGTACAACAAAGCACAACCATAGCTGCATTACCGGCCTAGTGTAACACAATACAAACCCAGCTCTGCTATAAGCCCAGTATGACACAGCACAACCACAGCTCTGCTATATACCCAGTACAACAAAGCACAACCACAGCTACGATACCAGCCCAGTACAACAAAGTTCCACTACAATACAGCATGCCCACAGCTCTGTTACTGGCCCAGTACAATGCAACACAACTACAGCTCCACTATAGGCCCAGCACAACATAGCAAAACCACAGCTCCACTACAACAAAGCATTCCCACAGCTGTGTCACCGGCCTAGAGTAACACAGCACAACCACAGCTCCACTATAAGCCCAGTAAAGCACAGCACAACCACAGCTCTGCTACCGGCCCAGTACAACACAAGACAACTACAGCGCTGCTACAGGCCCAGTACACAGTCTCCACCTCCTGCGGTCGTAGTGTAATGCAGTCTCCACCTCTTACCTTCTGTACATCCGCGTCGTGCTTCTGCTGCATCTTCAGCTTCTCCTCGTGTAGTTTCGCCTCCATTGCTTTGATTTTCATGTCCATCTACGGGATGGGAGAAGAAGCAATGTCACTACATGTGTTCAGATTCCAGTGTACAGCCACTAGTCCTATCAGATCCTGAGGATGCTGGGTCATACACAGCATGGTGAAGTCGACGGGGGGGGGCATTGGAATCCACAAACCTCTTTCTTATGTAACCGGAAGATGGCCTGTTCATCCCGATAATCTGCACTTCTACCAAGACGTGAGTTTGGTGAAATCTGCAAAAAAAGATAACTTATGATTAGTTATATTATACAGCACAGGCATCACTGCCCTCCAGATATCAGTTATATTATACAGCACAGACATCACTGCCCTCCAGATATCAGTTATATTATACAGCAGTGACATCACTGCCCTCCAGATATCAGTTATATTATACAGCACAGACATCACTGCCCTCCAGATATCAGTTATATTATGCAGTAGTGACATCACTGCCCTCCAGATATCAGTTATATTATACAGCACAGACATCACTGCCCTCCAGATATCAGTTATATTATACAGCAGTGACATCACTGCTCTCAAGATATCAGTTATATTATACAACAGTGACATCACTGACCTCCAGATATCAGTTATATTACACAGGAAGTGACATCACTGATCTCCAGATAGCAGTTATATTATACAGGAAGTGATATCACTGCACTATCACTGTTATATTATACACATACCGGAGTGGGCTTGTCCCGCAGATACCTTGGATTCTCTATCTAGACATAAACAGATAGGACAATGTTAGATTGGTCACAGTCTTCCAATAAGGTAATAATAATAGAATAATGCCACTTAATAGTTAACTCCCAGCTTCCAGACTGCCTATTTCTGATTATCCTTATAGGAATCCTTAGGCCCACGAGGACTGATATCAAAAACAAAAACCTACTGCCAACGGAGAGCTACTGGAAAGAGTATATGATCACTCTAACTAGTGAAAAGTGGCAGGAAATTATTGGCTTTTAGACACAGGTGTGTCCAGCTGCCAATAATAACATGATTCAGTTATATATCATTCACTATAGCTACCTTACCTCTGTATGACTTTGTGGTATGGGGAGGTCTGACACGGATGAGTGCCACAGGTGTCACCACTCTACAGCCGATTTCTGGCATCTAATGTGGCAATGTCTCTTCGTGAACTCGTTTTGACAGACGGCTGTAGAATTGCTAAAGTGACAGTCACCTCCTTTTTGCATTCTCTGCACAGGTGTAAAGGGTAAATCTTGCAGTTTTCATACCTTATTTTATATCATACATCATGGTGCTTGTTCCAGTAAAAAGTGATCTTTTATCATCTGCGGATTGTGCTACCTGGGCGGGGCTTCGCAGCCGCAGCGCCACTTAGCCCTGCCCAAATTGCCACAGTAGCCCCACCCCTCTGTGGCGTCATTAGCGCCCCTCAGTGGCTATTGGTGTGGGCCGACCTAGTGGGGGTGGGGCCTAGACCTATAAGACGACCCTTACAATGGCGGTCCTATGCGTCGATGACCTCACAAAGCCCTGCCCAGGTGGCACAATCCACAGATGATAAAAGATCACTTTTTACTGGAGCAAGCACCATGAGGTATGATATAAAAAAAGGTATGGAAACTGCTAAATTTACCCTTTACACCTGTGTAGAGAAGTCATAATGCAAAAAGTGGGTGACTGTCACTTTAAAGGACATTATGGGCAGATGTATCATGACTGGCGCTTCACTGTACATTCACACTGCAAAATACCCAGAGAGGTGCAGGTGCAGCTGATGGTCAGACTGGTTGTCACCCCACTCCAGTCAGCACAGACAGGTTCTCTCCCATGCCTGCTCTCAGATGTCCCTAGAGCTGACCCTCCGTCCCCCTGCCCTCTGTCCTCGCCCCACCCGCTCTGAGAAGATTTAAAATTGACTTAATTTCTTCCTTTTCCATCGTCACTTTCAAAAAGACCACAAAAATCTAATAATAAAAAAAGACTTTCTGCTGCCCCCTCCCGCCCCATGAAGCCAGCGTCCCCGAGAAGTGACATCAAGTCTGGAGATGAGAGCTGGGCACAGCCGGAGACAATCAGCAAGCAGATGTGTGGGGCTAAGATCCAGAGAGCAATGCCTCAGGGTGAACCGGCTTTGAACCACACTGCCACACAGGAGACCAGGAAGGTCACACTGGGAGAGGCAATGCAATCACATGTCCCAGAAACCACCTGTCACCATGCTAACCTGTGAGTCTACCTAAGCTCAATCATCCCAATATACTGTATGACCCCCAACCTCATTCTCCAGAGCAGCACTCACTATTCTGCTGTTACTGCATGTCTTATGCTCCAGAGCTGCACTCACTATTCTGCTGTATCATCATGTCTGATCCTCCAGACCTGCACTCACTATTCTGCTGTAACATTATGCCTGATCCTTCAGAGCTGCACTCACTATTCTGCTGTTACATCATGTCTTATCCTTCAGAGCTGCAATCACTATTCTGCTCGGTGTGGTTCAGGAAATGGTTAGAGCCCATCACTGAGTTACTGTATTATGTAAGTCTGTGTTACCCCCAGATTCCAGCTCTTGAGCACGCTGTCCAGGTCACTGTCATCCCGGCTGGCTGAAAGCCGCTTACTGCGATCCCCCTAAAATAAAAAGGCAAGCAGCTGACTGAATGTAGACAATGATGTATAGTAAAGGAAAAAAAGATAGTTTTACATAGTAAAACATAGTAATATAGTTAAAAGGTTGAAAAAAGACATCAAGTTTAACCTATACCGTACTGCGTACATCCAGTGTAACCCTCTCATCCATTTGAACCCTAATGAGGTACACGCCAACTGCCCCATCACAGGGATAAAATTCCTTCCCGACTCCAATGCAAAACCAGAATAATCCCTGCATCAAAGTCCTATCACATGTAATCCAGAACTTGTAATATTATATTTATCGAGAAAAGCATCCAGGCCTCCCATGAACCTATTTAATGAATCAGCCATGACAACATCATGTGGCAGAGAGTTCCACAGTCTTACTGCTGGTACAGTAAAGAATCCTCGTCTGTGCTGATGGGGAAATCTTATTTCCTCTAGATGTAAAGGAGAAGTCCAGCAAAAAAAAAAAAAATACAAAAAACAGAGCAGGTAAGGGAGTACAGGAACATAATAATAAGAATAATCAATACTTAGTTCGGTGTGAATGGAGGGTGAATTAAACAACACAATCGACAATCCCAGAAATTTGTTGCAAGCGAGCGCCGATCTGCCAGATTCGTATTCACTTACGGAGCCCATTACACGGCTCAATGATAATGCAGTAAGGGCTGTATATATTGGTAGTGACGTCCCTACATCTGCATATATAGAAAATAATAAAACTGTATACTCTCTCTACGCTCCCTGGTGTTCTCCTGTCTTTTCCCCGCACTGCAGTGACAGGCCGCTCAGCCAATCACTGACAGAGACGGGACAGTGCCTTGGCTGACTGACCTGTCACTATACAGCTTTTTTTTTTTCTGGATTTTCTGAATACTTTCATTAGCCGACAGCGCACCTCCTATTGGACGTAGCAATGCATGGTCGGCGGCTGATGATTTTTTTTTTTATAACTGTAATTTTTATTGGGAATTTTGGAATAAACAATGCAGAGGAGAAAGAAAGAAAAGGGGGGGAGCAACCTCAGTGTGTAGTACATCTGTCAGGAACACAAAGGAGTTCAAATGATGGTCACCGAACCAGTAACCAATAGAGCAAAACATCTCATGAGCTTAAAGAGAGGCAGGGAAGAATAAGAAGGTGGTAACCATAAACACAAAAAAATCGTGTACAATAATTATTGTCCACACAGTGGTGGGCCACATCCACCCCTGTACAGAGGAGAACAGAGACAGAAAACACATAAAACCACTTCAGACAGGACAGGAAACAAAAAAGGGGAAAGGTAGGGGTAAGGGGGTAGGGAAGGGGTCTGGGGTCCACTCCCAGAGGAGGTTACATCAAAAGAATCCCATGGCGACCATATGGACTCGAATTTGTCTATGGTGTTATTCAGGGAAGCAGTTAATTTTTCTAGTGAACGCAGCTCTCTGATCCTAGCCAGTAAGCAATGTAAGGAAGGGGGGGGGACGTCTGCTTCCAGTGTCGTGCAATTAAGGATTTGGCCGCCGTTAGGATAGTCAGCAATAGTTTAGTCTGTTTTTTCCAGAAAGTTTTGGGAAATAAGTTCAATAGGCAGACCGCCGGTTCGTTGGGAACGGCAGCACCGAGTATCGTTGAGGCCAACCTACAGACCTCTCCCCAAAATGGTCTGATGGCGGGACAAGCCCAGAAAATGTGGTGGTGTGAACCCGTGTCACTCAGACATCTCCAACACAATGGAGAGATGGCAGTATTCAGTTTATGGAGGAGTTCTGGTGTATGGTACCATAACATTAACAATTTGTAATGTGACTCTTTATACGTGGTACATATGGACGACTTTGCTGCCCTGTCCCAAATCACATCCCAGCACTCCGGCGAAAACTGTCTGTCCAACACCTCCTCCCATCTATCCATGTAGCGATGTCTGGCCTGGGAGCCAACCAGCGGTGAGTTTAGTATGCGGTAAATATCTGACATCAGGCCGGAGGTCGAGTTGCCACACCTCACCAGTTGCTCAAAGGCAGTCGGTTTCGAAACCCTGAGGGATCCCAGGCGAGACATCATGAGGTGACGGATCTGTAAGTATGTGTAGTGTTCCGAAGACGGCAGGCCAGCCCTATCTACTAGTTTATTAAATGGGGACAGGGTGCGGGTAATGGGATCTACAATGTCTGCGAATTGAAATAACTTTTTAGTGCCCCATAGCTGAATGGTGTGGGATTGTGATCCAGGCTGGAAAGCAGGAAACTGAAGAGGCGAAGCTTTAGACAGCAACCCAAACTTGGAGGAGCACGTGGACCATATATGCAAGGTGAAATTGATAGGGCCTAACAAACGTAAATGGGTGGACCGAGGTGGGGAGGGTGCCAGAGAAAGGAGTTAGGATGAAAAGGGGCTAGCCAGATTTTTTATACGCTAGGTACTTAGACCATGCGATAATTTGTCGTAAGTGGGTTGCCCAGTAGTAATGTAAGATGTTTGGGACTGCCAATCCCCCCTGGGCCTTACTACTCATCATGACTGAGGCGGGCAGCCCAAATAAATTTAAAGACATCCCGCTGTAAGGCCTTCAGCTCTGACAGAGGAATACGCACTGGCAAGGTCTCAAAATGGTACAACAACTTTGGGAGGATAGTCATTTTAACTGAGGCTACTCTACCAAGGAGTGAAATGAAATGAGAATTCCATTTGGTCAGCAAGGTTCTGAGCTCCCTAAAGAGGGCAGGAAAATTGGCTGAGTATAATGAGGAATACGTAGGTGTAAGGCGTATCCCTAAATATTTAATGGAGGTCTCATTCCATTTGAATCTAAGCGGCTGATGATTTTTAACCCATTAAGAACCAGGACAATTTTCATTTTTGCACTTATGGTTTTTCCTCCTTGTGTTTAAACTCCCAACAAGACTCATATGAGCATTACCATGATTGCTTATAGGGATAAATGCAGTACATAAGTACTGCATCAATTGATCTTATCTCCCCTCAATTGCTTCAGACTTCTGAAGGCAGCCTGAAACAATCATCGAGCCGGGGAGAATGTCGGGACGCAGAAAAAAACCTGGACTGTAAGTAGAAAGGATCGGCTTGCTGTAATCACTTTGCAGCAACCAAACCACCAGGAAAGCATTGTAAAAGCCATTTAAACGCAGCTGTCAGCGGCTTTAAAATGGTTAATAAGCTGGTGCAGCCAAACGGGATAGCAGCCAGGAGCAGCACAATACAGAAAGGGGTTCATGTCATGAGCCCCCTTGGTAACCCCTTAGAAGCGCTAAGTTGTTAAGGGGTTAAACTAGCTGAAAGACAAGGATCGTCTCCTCGTTCTCTTTATTACCCGGAGCAATTATGTGATTGGGCAGATAATCGGCCAAACCCTTAAGGGGCTTCTTTCTGAAAATTTGGAGAAGGGGTTGAGAGTGTGTTTATACACCAGGTACACTAAGTACAAGCTGGAGCCCACGGGAACCAGATGGTTTGTGTGTAACGTGCCTTCCCAGGTGCAGCCATGTTTGGAAGAAATCCTGTGGATCCTGACAAGTGGAGCTATTTAGGTTGATCATGGCTTATACAGGTAGAGAGGGTGATTGTATACGTTTTGTATACGTTTGTATGTATTTATAACTACTAAAACATTTACACATGCAAATGTGTTAGTACAAGCAAGACATGGAGGCTGGTATTAGATCTGGTGTTAAAGGGGTAGTTCAGCAAAAAAAAAAAAATGTCATTCAAATCAACTGGTGCCAGAGATTTGTAATTTGCTTCTAAAAAATCTGAAGTCTTCCAGTACTTATTAGCTGCTGTATGTCCTGCAGGAAGTGGTGTATTCTTTCCAGTCTGACACAGTGCTCTCTGCTGCCACCTCTGTCCATGTCAGGAACTTTCCAGAGCAGCAGCAAATCCCCATAAAAATCCTCTACAATCTGCAGATTGAAAAGAATACACCACTTCCTGCAGGACATACAGCAGCTGATAAGTACTGGAGGACTGGAGATTTTTTAATAGAAGTAAATTGCAAATCTCTGGCACTAGTTGATTTGTGCAGAAAATGTTTCTCTCTATTCTGTAAAGCAGGGCGAGTAGCAGCAGCAGCTCGTTGAGTAAAGTCTTTTGTTCTCTTTGCATCTTCTTCTTCTTTATCTTCTTCTTCTTTATTGCTACAGTAAACTATACTTTTTATCTTAGCTATTGTTGCCAGACCTATTTATTACCACATCTCGTAAAACAAATGACATGGCCACAGAAGCTGAGAATCAAATGTGAGGTGCGTCTATGACCAGGAGGCAGATGGAAGGTCACCCACCCAAAGGTGTCATACAGCCCCTCCACTTGCTGAATCCCCATAGTCTTACAATCTGCAGAGGATCCTCCTCGGAACGATGAGTTGGGCTCAGGGACCTCATCAGTAGATTCCGGCTGTATGAAGTATGGACCCTAGAAAACAAACCCCACAGATAAGGAACCGCTACAGCCCACTGTGACATCACACAGAGGAAGGATAGCATTACAACTCAAAATGACATCACACAGACACAAGATTGTGCTACAGTACAACATGACCTCACACAGACACGATACAGGGACAGCACAACGTCATATCACATGGACACAAGATAGTGCTACAGTACAACGTAATATCACACAGACACAGGATACAGCGACAGCACAACGTCATATCACACAGACACAGGATACAGCGACAGCACAACGTCATATCACATGGACACAACAGCACAACATATCATCACACAGCACACAGCACAATGTGACCTCACACAGACATAGCATAGCGTCACGCTCGGGCTGTGTGACATGTCATTCACTGCCAGTCAAAACATTTCTGGAAATAAGATTCTCTCTCCAATATGTGACATTAGTTTTCAAGACTTATCAAAGCCACCAGGCCGGAGCGGAAATCACATGACAAAAAAACGGCCCATACACTGCCACATGGTGCACGTCATAAGCTACTATAACCACATTATACATAGTAGAGGGGAGGGGCAGGCGCACACTTATAGAATGCTGCAGCACACTCCCATCAGAACAGGAACAATCACATCTATCAATTACCAGAACAAAATTACCAATTACAAAATACAAGGCCAGCACCGCCACCTAGTGGTCACAGAAGCACCAAGCATGGGCAATATGTAATGCATAACCACATTACATTACATTACTCTCCCTATAATAACACACAATGCCAAACCCCAAAACAGACAGGAGTAAGCCAAGCTAGAAAAGGAGCACACCCCACTTGTAAATGATGAAGAAATCTTTATTTAACAAACATGATTGGTATAAAAAAAACAACAACAAACAGACTAGAATCCCTATACATGATTAAAAACAATTAAAAACCCAAAACATGGGAGAACTATATACAATACAAAGAAACTCCCGAGCTTACATCCTAATTACAAATTCATATCATACCTTCCCAGTCCAATAAATACCTATATGCAAAAAAAGAAGAGACACCAGTATATGAAAAGTGCTATATCCTAAAGTGCAAACGTGAATAAATATCTATTACAAATCTAGAGGACAATAATATATTGTGTATCAAACAATTGGTCAAATGCAACAGATAAAAGAAAGTAAAAACTCACATCACCATATTCACGGGGAAGGGAAAGGAATTGGGGTGACCCATAATGCCCTACGCGTTACGTCCACCAGGAACTTCGTCAGAGGTCAGTTCGGCTCGGGAGTTTCTTTGTATTGTATAGTTTTCCCATGTTGTTTTGGGTTTTTAATTGTTTTTAATCATGTATAGGGATTCTAGTCTGTTTGTTGTTTTTTGATACCAATCATGTTTGTTAAATAAAGATTTATTCATCATTTACAATTCGGGTGTTCTCTAGTTTGGCATACTCCTGTCTGTTTTGGGGTTTGTGATTGTTGTTTTAGTATGCCCTAGGTAGCACCCCGGTGGGTAGTGCAGTCCCCTTCCATTTTAGTGTGCATAATACACAATGCGTTCAGCACGTTCTTTCACTGTCAGGCTGAAACGTGTTGCATTGAATAAACCAGCTGCAGCTCTGTTACAGTAGTGGCACAAACCTATCTCCCAGCCTACATCCGTGCCCATGTGCACAAAGCGCTGCTACAAGGCGTAAGGCGAAAAACTCCTATTACACGGGGATCAAAACCGAAACAGAGTGAAAAAAACCCATCAAAGAGAGGGTTCAAAGGACCAAACATTATAACACACAAAGGAACGGGAGGAGGGGGGCTGAGACTGCAACCTGGGGCATGCAAGGCCCAGTCATAGGCACTAGGGGGCGCTCCCTGCTGTAACACAAGGAGCCTACCTGGTGTCACGAGACACTTACCTGCCCGGGGAGGTCACAGGCGCCGACTCCTCCCTCGGTGATATCCTGTACGACTCATCAGCCTCCAGCTCCCCCTGCACCCAGTCCGGTAACCCCCCAGAACCGGATCGGTGATACCGTGGGGCGTTGGGCTCATCGAAGTAGATCGACTGGATAAAAAGGCAAGAAGAGGAGAGACATCATAGGCAGCAAGAGACAAGATGCCTACAATATCCAATATACACCGCTTCATAAACAGTATACAGGGGGTGTGTTACATATCCTGTATACAGTGCACTATACACAGTATACAGGGGAAATGTTATGTATACAGTGTAAGACACAATATATAGGGGGGTGTTATGTATACAGCACACCATACACAGTATATAGGGGGTGTGCTATGTATACAGCACATCATACACAGTATAAAGCACACCATACACAGTATATAGGGGGTGTGCTATGTATACAGCACATCATACACAGTATAAAGCACACCATACACAGTATACAGGGGGTGTGCTATGTATACAGCACATCATACACAGTATAAAGTACAACATACACAGTATACAGCACATCATACACAGTATAAAGCACACCATACACAGTATACAGGGGGTGTGCTATGTATACAGCACATCATACACAGTATAAAGCACACCATACACAGTATACAGGGGGTGTGCTATGTATACTGCACATCATACACAGTATAAAGCACAACATACACAGTATACAGCACATCATACACAGTATACAGCACATCATACACAGTATAAAGCACACCATACACAGTATACAGGGGGTGTGCTATGTATACAGCACATCTTACACAGTATAAAGCACACCATACACAGTATACAGGAGGTGTGCTATGTTTACAGCACATCATACACAGTATAAAGCACACCATACACAGTATACAGGGAGTGTGCTATGTATACAGCACATCTTACACAGTATAAAGCACACCATACACAGTATACAGGGGGTGTGCTATGTATACAGCACATCATACACAGTATAAAGCACACCACACACAGTATACAGGGGGTGTGCTATGTATACAGCACATCATACACAGTATAAAGCACACCATACACAGTATACAGGGGGTGTGCTATGTATACAGCACATCATACACAGTATACAGCACATCATACACAGTATACAGGGGGTGTGCTATTTATACAGCACATCATACACAGTATAAAGCACACCATACACAGTATACAGGGGTGTGCTATGTTTACAGCACATCATACACAGTATAAAGCACACCATACACAGTATACAGGGAGTGTGCTATGTATACAGCACATCTTACAGTATAAAGCACACCATACACAGTATACAGGGGGTGTGCTATGTATACAGCACATCATACACAGTATAAAGCACACCATACACAGTATACAGGGAGTGTGCTATGTATACAGCACATCTTACACAGTATAAAGCACACCATACACAGTATACAGGGGGTGTGCTATGTATACAGCACATCATACACAGTATAAAGCACACCATACACAGTATACAGCACATCATACACAGTATACAGCACATCATACACAGTATAAAGCACACCATACACAGTATACAGGGGGTGTGCTATGTATACAGCACATCATACACAGTATAAAGCACACCATACACAGTATACAGGGGTGTGCTATGTTTACAGCACATCATACACAGTATAAAGCACACCATACACAGTATACAGGGAGTGTGCTATGTATACAGCACATCTTACACAGTATAAAGCACACCATACACAGTATACAGGGGGTGTGCTATGTATACAGCACATCATACACAGTATACAGGGAGTGTGCTATGTATACAGCACATCATACACAGTATAAAGCACACCATACACAGTATACAGGGGGTGTGCTATGTATACAGCACATCATACACAGTATAAAGCACACCATACACAGTATACAGGGGTGTGCTATGTTTACAGCACATCATACACAGTATACAGGGGGGATTATGTATACAGCGCACCATACACAGTATACAGGGGGGATTATGTATACAGCGCACCATACACAGTATACAGCACACCATACACAGTATACAGGGGATGTGCTATGTATACAGCACACCATACACAGTATACAGGGGGTGTGCTATGTATACAGCACACCATACACAGTGTACACAGGGTGTGATGTGTATCTGCCCATACCATGTATGTGGGCAGAGTCTTCAGAGCGCCCTCCTCAGGTCTGTGAGTGAAGGGCCCCTCCAGGACCCCCCGTTTCAGCATGTGTAGGAGGAGCTTGGCATACAGGTTTCGGTTCTTCCTCCCGGTCACCCCGGTCCCGGCACCGGAGGGGTCACACAGCTTCTTGATCCACAGGGCGCAGCGCTGGCGATCTCAAATGTAAAATAAATTAATGTTAATATAGATAAGTGGAAATGCTGAAAATAAATTCGGAGAAAGAACAGAAAGAAAAACATCAGGCCATGTTCACACACAGTATTTCCGTCAATATTTTGGAGAGTAATTTTTTAACCAACTGACCGGGCAAAATTAAAGTGGAAAGATTTGCACCGGCTGTTTTTTCATCCCACTCCTGGTTTTGGTTGAATACTACTGTATGTGTGACCCTAGCCTCAATAGGCATACATGTAAGAGGGGGCTAGGGGTTTATATAGAGAGAAGCTGCCCCCTGCTGGCTGGACATATAGACACATCCTCACTTACCCAATCTCTGCGGAAGCTTCAGGACATGCGGCTTCATATCCACTAGATAGTGGTCAAACTCTGCATCCAGCGTCTCCCAGGCCTCCTCCTGAGAGCTCATAGCGCCCCCTAAAACATACAAAGCTGACAACGAAACCTCAGAATAGAGATCGGCAGAATATAACACACAGCGCCACCAAGGGACAAGAGCGGGTCATAACACTGTATATAAAATCACAGCAGGTGGAGAGGCTCATTGCATGACATCAAATTACAGGAGGGGGGTGTGTGTTATCTATAACATTATATCACAGGAGGAGTAGGGGGGTCATTCTATAACATATCACAGGAGGAGGAGGGGGGTCATTCTATAACATATCACAGGAGGAGGGGGTCATTCTATAACATATCACAGGAGGAGGAGGAGGGGGTCATTCTATAACATTATATCACAGGAGGAGGAGGGGGGTCATTCTATAACATATCACAGGAGGAGGAGGGGGGTCATTCTCATTCTATAACATATCACAGGAGGAGGAGGGGTCATTCTATAACATTTCACAGGAGGAGGAGGGGGGTCATTCTATAACATATCACAGGAGGAGGAGGGGGCAGTCTATAACATATCACAGGAGGAGGGGGTCATTCTATAACATATCACAGGAGGAAGAGGGGGTCATTCTATAACATATCACAGGAGGAAGAGGGGGTCATTCTATAACATATCACAGGAGGAGGAGGGGTCATTCTATAACATATCACAGGAGGAGGAGGAGGGGGTCATTCTATAACATTTCACAGGAGGAGGAGGGGGGTCATTCTATAACATATCACAGGAGGAGGGGGTCATTCTATAACATTATATCACAGGAGGAGGGGGGGCAGTCTATAACAGTATACGCTATTAGTAGTGCAGCTTCTCTCTATAACAGTATATGCTATCAGTAGTGCTGCATCTCTCTATAACATATCACAGGAGGAGGAGGGGGCAGTCTATAACAGTATACGCTATTAGTAGTGCAGCTTCTCTCTATAACAGTATATGCTATCAGTAGTGCTGCATCTCTATAACAGTATAAGCTATCAGTAGTGCAGCATCTCTATAACAGTATACGCTATTAGTAGTGCAGCTTCTCTCTATAACAGTATATGCTATCAGTAGTGCAGCTTCTCTCTATAACAGTATACGCTATCAGTAGTGCAGCATCTCTCTATAACAGTATATGCTATCAGTAGTGCAGCTTCTCTCTATAACAGTATATGCTATCAGTAGTGCAGCATCTCTATAACAGTATATGCTATCAGTAGTGCAGCTTCTCTCTATAACAGTATATGCTATCAGTAGTGCAGCATCTCTCTATAACAGTATATGCTATCAGTAGTACAGCATCTCTATAACAGTATAAGCTATCAGTAGTGCAGCATCTCTCTATAACAGTATATGCTATCAGTAGTACAGCATCTCTATAACAGTATATGCTATCAGTAGTACAGCATCTCTATAACAGTATACGCTATCAGTAGTGCAGCATCTCTCTATAACAGTATATGCTATCAGTAGTGCAGCATCTCTATGACAGTATAAGCTATCAGTAGTGCAGCATCTCTCTATAACAGTATATGCTATCAGTAGTGCAGCATCTCTCTATAACAGTATATGCTATCAGTAGTACAGCAGCTATCAGTACACAGGGTTAGTCAGGATATATCGCTATACATTACCAGCATAGATGTTCCCACTCGCGGCGTTTGAAGAGCCCACTCTCAGGATGACGCGGTGACGTTTTTCCGGCCAACAGCTGCGGCGTCACCATGGCGACGGATGCTGTGGCGTTCTGTACGGCGCCTTCCTGTTTTCTCTTTGCTGCCTCTAGTGGCAGTTGCCGTGTAGTGACGCTGTAGAATGTATTATTCTCCCTGATTGATGATGAGGAGGATGATGACTATTGTTATTACCATCATTCTGGGCAGAGAGCGGAAGGTGTAAGGAGGCACCACACGTATTAGTTATAGAAACAGTAGAGACGGGGCCATTCTTCTCTGAGTATATTCCATAAAACAAGTGGATAAGGGCCCCACCCATTCCCCAACCTTGGCCCTTCAGCTCAAGGCTGTAGGCATGCTGGGAGTTGCAGTTTCACAAGTCACAGACTGGGGGCTGCACTGTATAGGCTCATCCCGGCTGTCTGTGTGGTGGTCAGGAACTGTAGTCACATTGAAGTCTGTTGCCCCTGGTTACGGCCTCCATCGTCATCCTGGATGAGCGTGACCCATGTAACCAGGCTCAGCCCAGTGGTACAGAGGATAGAGAGGGCAGGAGAGAGAAGGGGGGCAGGGAGAGGAGGGTGAGGATAGAGGGGGCAGGGTACAAGAGGGTGAGGATAGAGGGGGCAGGGTACAGGAGGGTAAGGATAGAGGAGGGTGAGGATAGAGGGGGCAGGGTACAGGAGGGTGAGGATAGAGAGGGCAGGAGAGAGGAGGGTGAGCATAGAGGGGGCAGGGTACAGGAGGGTGAGGATAGAGGGGGCAGGGTACAGGAGGGTGAGGATAGAGGGGGCAGGGTACAGGAGGGTGAGGATAGAGGGGGCAGGGTACAGGAGGGTGAGGATAGAGGGGGCAGGGTACAGGAGGGTGAGGATAGAGGGGGCAGGGTACAGGAGGGTAAGGATAGAGGGGGCAGGGTACAGGAGGGTGAGGATAGAGGGGGTAGGATACAGGAGGGTAAGGATAGAGGGGGCAGGGTACAGGAGGGTGAGGATAGAGGGGGCAGGGTACAGGAGGGTGAGGATAGAGAGGGCAGGAGAGAGGAGGGTGAGCATAGAGGGGGCAGGGTACAGGAGGGTGAGGATAGAGGGGGCAGGGTACAGGAGGGTGAGGATAGAGGGGGCAGGGTACAGGAGGGTGAGGATAGAGGGGGCAGGGTACAGGAGGGTGAGGATAGAGGGGGCAGGGTACAGGAGGGTAAGGATAGAGGGGGCAGGGTACAGGAGGGTGAGGATAGAGGGGGCAGGGTACAGGAGGGTGAGGATAGAGGGGGCAGGGAGAGGAGGGTGAGGATAGAGGGGACAGGGTACAGGAGGGTGAGGATAGAGGGGGCAGGGTACAGGAGGGTGAGGATAGAGGGGGTAGGGTACAGGAGGGTAAGGATAGAGGGGGCAGGGTACAAGAGGGTGAGGATAGAGGGGGCAGGGTACAGGAGGGTGAGGATAGAGAGGGCAGAAGAGAGGAGGGTAAGGATAGAGGGGGCAGGGTACAGGAGGGTGAGCATAGAGGGGGCAGGGTACAGGAGGGTGAGCATAGAGGGGGCAGGGTACAGGAGGGTAAGGATAGAGGGGGCAGGGTACAGGAGGGTGAGGATAGAGGGGGCAGGAGAGAGGAGGGTGAGGATAGAGGGGGCAGGGTACAGGAGGGTAAGGATAGAGGGGGCAGGGAGAGGAGGGTGAGGATAGAGGGGGCAGGGTACAGGAGGGTAAGGATAGAGGGGGCAGGGTACAGGAGGGTGAGCATAGAGGGGGCAGGGAGAGGAGGGTGAGGATAGAGGGGGCAGGGAGAGGAGGGTGAGGATAGAGGGGGCAGGGTACAGGGGGGTGAGGATAGAGGGGGCAGGGAGAGGAGGGTGAGGATAGAGGGGGCAGGGAGAGGAGGGTGAGGTGAGAGGGGGCAGGGTACAGGAGGGTAAGGATAGAGGGGGCAGGGTACAGGAGGGTAAGGATAGAGGGGGCAGGGTACAGGAGGGTGAGGATAGAGAGGGCAGGGTACAGGAGGGTAAGGATAGAGGGGGCAGGGTACAGGAGGGTGAGGATAGAGAGGGCAGGGTACAGGAGGGTGAGGATAGAGGGGGCAGGGAGAAGAGGGTGAGGATAGAGGGGGCAGGGTACAGGAGGGTGAGGATAGAGGGGGCAGGGTACAGGAGGGTGAGGATAGAGGGGGCTGGGTACAGGAGGGTAAGGATAGAGGGGGCAGGGTACAGGAGGGTGAGGATAGAGGGGGCAGGTTACAGGAGGGTGAGGATAGAGAGGGCAGGGTACAGGAGGGTGAGGGTAGAGGGGGAAGGGAGAGGAGGGTGAGGATAGAGGGGGCAGGGTACAGGAGGGTGAGGATAGAGGGGGCAGGGAGAGGAGGGTGAGGATAGAGGGGGCAGGGTACAGGAGGGTGAGGATAGAGGGGGCAGGGTACAGGAGGGTGAGGATAGAGGGGGCAGGGAGAGGAGGGTGAGGATAGAGGGGGCAGGGTACAGGAGGATGAGGATAGAGGGGGCAGGGTACAGGAGGGTGAGGATAGAGGGGGCAGGGAGAGGAGGGTGAGCATAGAGGGGGCAGGATACAGGGAATGAGGTATAAAGGGGCAGGGTACAGGAGGGTGAGGATAAAGGGGGGCAGGTAGAGGAGGGTGAGGATAGAGGGGGCAGGGAGAGAAGGGTGAGTATAGAGGGGGCAGGGAGAGCAGGGTGAGGATAGAGGGGGCAGGGTACAGGAGGGTGAGGATAGAGGGGGCAGGGTACAGGAGGGTGAGGATAGAGGGGGCAGGGTACAGGAGGGTGAGGATAGAGGGGGCAGGGAGAGGAGGGTGAGGATAGAGGGGGCATGGTACAGGAGGGTGAGGATAGAGGGGGCAGAGTACAGGAGGGTGAGCATAGAGGGGGCAGGGAGAGGAGGGTGAGGATAGAGGGAGCAGGGTACAGGTGGGTGAGGATAGAGGGGGCAGGGTACAGGAGGGTGAGCATAGAGGGGGCAGGGAGAGGAGGGTGAGGATAGAGGGGGCAGGGTACAGGAGGGTGAGGATAGAGGGGGCAGGAGAGAGGAGGGGGGCAGGGAGAGGAGGGTGAGGATAGAGGGGGCAGGGTACAGGTGGGTGAGGATAGAGAGGGCAGGGTACAGGTGGGTGAGGATAGAGAGGGCAGGGTACAGGAGAGTGAGGATAGAGGGGGCAGGGAGAGGAGGGTGAGCATAGAGGGGGCAGGATACAGGGAATGAGGGATAAAGGGGCAGGGTACAGGAGGGTGAGTATAGAGGGGGGCAGGTAGAGGAGGGTGAGGATAGAGGGGGCAGGGAGAGGAGGGTGAGGATAGAGGGGGCAGGGTACAGGAGGGTGAGCATAGAGGGGGCAGGAGAGAGGAGGGGGGCAGGGAGAGGAGGGTGAGGATAGAGGGGGCAGGGTACAGGTGGGTGAGGATAGAGAGGGCAGGGTACAGGTGGGTGAGGATAGAGAGGGCAGGGTACAGGAGAGTGAGGATAGAGGGGGCAGGGAGAGGAGGGTGAGCATAGAGGGGGCAGGATACAGGGAATGAGGGATAAAGGGGCAGGGTACCGGAGGGTGAGGATAGAGGGGGCAGGGAGAGGAGGGTGAGGATAGAGGGGGCGGGATACAGGGAATTAGGGATTAGAGGGGGCAGGGCCGGGACAAGGAGTTTTGGTGCTCTAGGCAGAGAAGGTAAATGGCGCCCCCCCCAGTGTGGACTGTACACTATGCGAGGACAGCCAGGAGGCTATACTGTATGTGGTGGCTAACACTTGGTCATCACAGGCTCTGCAGAGTATTACCACACTGCAGACTATATGGGAGAGTCCAGTATGTATACTGTACCCCCTGAATGTAACAGGACCGTGTATACTGTACCCCCTGACTGTAACAGGACCATGTATACTGTACCCCCTAACTGTAACAGGACCATGTATACTGTACCCCCTGACTGTAACAGGACCATGTATACTGTACCCCCTGAATGTAACAGGACATGTATACTGTACCCCCTGACTGTAACAGGACCATGTATACTGTACCCCCTGACTGTAACAGGACCATGTATACTGTACCCCCTGAATGTAACAGGACATGTATACTGTACCCCCTGACTGTAAGAGGACCGTGTATACTGTACCCCTGACTGTAACAGGACCTTGTATACTGTACCCCCTGACTGTAACAGGACCGTGTATCTTGTACCCCCTGACTGTAACAGGACCATGTATACTGTACCCCCTGACTGTAACAGGACCATGTATACTGTACCCCCTGAATGTAACAGAACATGTATACTGTACCCCCTGACTGTAACAGGACCATGTATACTGTACCCCCTGACTGTAACAGGACCATGTATACTGTACCCCCTGAATGTAACAGAACATGTATACTGTACCCCCTGACTGTAACAGGACCATGTATACTGTACCCTCTGACTGTAACAGGACCATGTATACTGTACCCCATGACTAACAGGGCCATGTATACTGTACCCCCTGACTGTAACAGGACATGTATAGTGTACCCCCTGACTGTACCAGGGCCATGTATACTGTACCCCCTGACTGTAACAGAACCATGTATACTGTACCCCCTTGACTGTCACAGGACCATGTATACTGTACCCCCTGTCACAAGACCATGTATACTGCACCCCCTGACTGTAACAGGACCATGTATACTGTACTCCCTGACTGTAACAGGACTATGTATACTGTACCCCCTGACTGTAACAGGACCATGTATACTGCACCCCCTGACTGTCACAAGACCATGTATACTGCACCCCCTGACTGTAACAGGACCATGTATACTGCACCCCCTGACTGTAACAGGACTATGTATACTGTACCCCTGACTGTAACAGGACTATGTATACTGTACTCCCTGACTGTAACAGGACTATGTATACTGTACCCCCTGACTGTAACAGGACCATGTATACTGTACTCCCTGACTGTAAATCACTGGTGTCAGGGGGATTAGCCTGTACACAATAAACAGAATATAAGTGTTCACCAACCTGTGGCTCCCGAGCTGTGGCAGGACTACAACTCCTATCATGCTGTGACTGTTGTAGTTTCGGAGCAGCTGGTGACCCACAGGTTGGGGAACAATATGGGAAGTGCTGTGTATAGAGGATCAGTGCAGGGATATGGGGCAGCCTTGTGACCTAGGTGACCTCCCTCTCCCAGCATTCCCAGCTCTCCCAGCATTCCTACACCTAAAGAATGATGAGTCAGTCAATGAACTCAATAGACAGCAGCCCAGCAGTCGGTACAGCCTCCAGCAGTCAGACAGAGAAGAGGTCACATGGTGAGGAGGGGGCGGAGCCTCTGTAGGTCCTGGCAGGTCAATGATTTTTTTTATTTTTCTTTTAAAGAAATTGAAAATGCGCCCCTGTAACTTACCACTAGATGGCGCCCTAGGCCATCGCCTACCCTGGCCTACCCTTTGTCCCGGCCCTGGTGCATAGTGAACTCCTCCTTACAGTACAGGAGCAGGGAATCCTCTAATTAGGCCGGGATTCCCTGCCCTACAGGGTTTCCCACCCAGAAGCAGAAAGCAGTCTGCTTCTGAGCGGGAAATTTGAAATCCCGGCACAGAAGTTAGTCTGGCTCCCAGGGGCCAGACTGTTCTGGCACTGCACCTGCACCAGCAAGGAAGAGGGTTAAGTGCCCCCTTCCTTGCTGGGGTGGATGCAGTGAGCTCTTCATGGGGGGGGGTTGATGGTCGGGGCTGGGGGTTACCTGCTGAGTCTTCCTCGGCAGTTGCCAGCAGTCCCGGTATGTCCTGGCTTACTGTATCCCATCCCCTGTATTGGCCGCAGGCGATCCAGGGGGAGGGGCTTAGCGTTGCAGGGGGGGGGGTACCGGGAAATCACGGGACTGCTGGCAACTGCCAAGGAAGAGGCAGCAGGTAACCCCCAGCCCCTAACATCAAACCCCCCCCTCCCCATGGAGAGCGCACTGCATCTACCCCAGCAAGGGAGGGGACACTTAACCCCCTTCCTTGCTGGTGCAGATGCAGTGTCAGAACAGTCTGGTCCCCAGGGGGTTAAGTCCTTGGGAACCAGACTGTAACTACCATGCCCATGCTGGAGGTCACCCAGCTTTCCCAGGATCCTGTAAGGGTTAACCTTAGAGGATGCTGGGAAAGCTAGGTGACCTCCAGCATAGGCACGGGAGTTACAGTCTGGCTCCCAGGGACTTAACCCCTTACTTGCTGTATGTTTTTGCTTGTGTTTTTCTTTTTGTTTTTCAGATATAGGCATGCAGAGGATTGCGTCAGATTCGTTTGGACTACGTCGATGACCGGAGGACTTTACTGTTAAATAAAATGGTCACCGAGGGGTGTGGGGTGTTTTTATTTGAATAAAAAACAAATTTCTAGGTGTGTTGTGTGTTCTTTCTTTACTTTACAGACTTTGTAGTGGAAGTTGTCTGATAGACGGAATCCATTACTAAGTCAGTGCCTATTTATTTATTTAAAAGCAAAAAAAATGCGTAGGGTTCCCCCTCTTTTCCATAACCAGCCGGGTAAAAACCAAACAGCAGCAGCCTAGTAATACCAGGGTGAGAAGGGCCATTGTTTTTGGCCGTCCCCAGTCTAAATCTTACCAGCCTGCTGCCGCCCAGTCCAGGAGCGCCAATTTAAATGCTCCAGGACCACTGGCACCCGGCTCTTCCCAGTACCCCTGGTGGCATTGGGTACTGGGGTAATAATGGGGGGTTAGTGTTAGCCATTTTATACCGGCTAACACTAGGCCCCGACATAGTAATGGATTCCGTCTATCAGACAGCTTCCACTACTAAGTCTGTAAAGTAGTGAAGGAAAACACAACACACCTAGAGTTTTTTTTTAAATTCAAATAAAAACACCCCCACACCCCTCGTTGACCATTTTATTGAACAGTAAAGTCCGTTGGTCATTGACGTAGTCCGAACGAATCCAACGTAATCCTCTGTATGTCTGTATCTGAAAAAGAAAGGGAGAAGTAAATGCTCATTACCTAGGAGGCGAACCAGGGCCAAGGAGACGATTTAGAGACAATTCTGAGACAAACAAATCAGCACCACAAAAAATAGACCAGGCTTATCCCTGATAGTAAATAGACCAGGCTTATCCCTGATAGTAAATAGACCAGGCTTATCCCTGATAGTAAATAGACCAGGCTTATCTCTGATAGTAAATTGCACTTTAAATAGACCAGTCTATTCATGCTAAAGCAGAAATAGATCACATCTAGAAAAATCCTGTTCATAAATCTCCCGCTATCTCCTACCTATCTATCTCCTATGTAATCTATGTATCTATCAATCATCTGTCTATTTATTATCTATCTCCTATCTAATCTATTATCTATCTCCTCTATCTACCTCCCATCTATCTCCTGTCTATCTGTCTATCTATCTATCTATCTATCTATCTATCTATCTATCTATCTATCTCCTATCTATCTATCTATCTATCTATCTATCTATCTATCTATCTATCTCCCGTCTATCTATCTATCTATCTCCTATCTAATCTAATCTATCTATCTTTCCATATGCAAATTACACCTAGCAATGATCTGGTATCTGATTGGCTGTCTGCTTTCTCTATGACATCACAGAGTGACATCACCACACATGATGACATACATGAATGATAAGGCGCCGCTGATCTCGGAATTCTTCAGAGTTGGAGTAGGAGTTGTAGTGTAAGTATCTCCCCCTCCCCTACCCCACCCTATGCTCCGCCCTCTGCGCCCCCCTAATCCTGGTGTCCCCCAAATCTCACACAATAGAGAACTTACATAGGTGAGTGATCCGCTAGATCCATAGAAACCCCAAGAAGCCGCACTAATAACATTTCTTCTCTCTTCCTCAGGTTGTCTTGTTTTATAACAGAGCATCACTATGTCTTTGAAGGTAAGGGCCTGTTCACACTGTCACACTCTCTATGTCTCTATGTATCTTGATGGATTAGAGATTGGGGAGATTTATCCTTCTGTCCTATAGGAAGATGCTTCTCACTGCCCCTAGCAACCAGAGCTCCCATAGCAACCAATCACAGCCCAGCTTTCATTTTACCAGAGCAATGTGAGAAACGACAGCTGAGCTGTGATTGGCTGCTGCGGGCAACAAGGAGAATCTTACTGTAAGATAGAGCCATAAATCTCCAGCAAGGTACCTGCTCTGTGTTTCCGATGCTGCCCCCTGCTGGTCTCCCTCTGTTACTGCTGTGTGTTTCTGGTGCTGCCCCCTGCTGGTCTCCCTATGTTACTGCTGTGTGTTTCTGGTGCTGCCCCCTGCTGGTCTCCCTCTGTTACTGCTGTGTGTTTCTGGTGCTGCCCCTACTTGTCTCCCTATGTTACTGCTGTGTGTTTCTGGTGCTGCCCCCTGCTGGTCTCCCTATGTTACTGCTGTGTGTTTCTGGTGCTGCCCCCTACTGATCTCCCTCTGTTACTGCTGTGCTGCAAGTTGTTTGTTAAAAAAAACAAAAAAACATATCTATTTATCTCAGGAGTAACATCTGAAATCTTCCAATGATACTAACTCTTGCTTTACCCTGTTTTATTGTTACAGAAATGGTCTACAAAGTGCGACTTGCGCTGTAAGTATCACCGTCACCCTTCGCCCCCGCCATCCTACACCGCCCCACCCCCACCATCTATCGTCACCCGCCATCCTGCCACCCTCTTACCCCCCACCATCTATCGTCACCCGCCATCCTGCCACCCTCTTACCCCCCGCCATCCATCGTCACCCGCCATCCTGCCACCCTCTTACCCCCCGCCATCCATCGTCACCCGCCATTCTGCCACCCTCTTACCCCCCGCCATCCTACACCGCCCCACCCCCACCATCGATCGTCACCCGCCATCCTGCCACCCTCTTACCCCCGCCATCCTACACCACCCCACCCCCACCATCCTCCGTCACCCTCCATCCTGCCTCTTACCCCGTGCCATCCACCATCCTCCACACTCCCCATTTGTTCGCTATGTAAACAATAGGATTTTACAACCAACATGGGGGAGGGATTGGGTGTTTTTACTTATATTGAACAACTCAGTAAATCTCATCTGTTTTTTGTTTTTTTTATAGTTGAGGATTCAGAACCAGAACCTTGGTAAGTAATTCTTTATTCTCATTGTACGGTCTGGTTGCGCCATCGTTGCCTGAGCTGCTATTACAGATTACCAATTCTCATTGTCTTCTTTTCCCTATAACAGGATTGATGAATGGGTTGAGGACCCTGATGAGTTGTGAGTATGACCCCCCCCCCCCCCCACACACACACACATATACCACCACCACGTATGGTGACAACAAAATGCCCTGCCTCATTGTGATAGGTGTCCAGGCTCCACTACAGTAAACAGCCATGCACTGTGCCTTACTGGTTACTCTATGGCCATGTAGGTAAATAATGATGCTGTGCATGGCCGCTTAATTCCATATCCCCTATGGCCACTTATCTCTTTAGGCCCCATGGTCACTATATGCTTATACCCCCATGGCCACGTATCTCCTAATACCCCTTCCCTTTTGCCACTTATCTCCTTATACCCATGGCCACTTATCGCCTCATACCCCATGGCCACTTCCTGAAATAAATATGAGAAGTTCTATGTATCACTTGTAGAAGACTTGTTAATGTGTTTCTTATTCTGGTTCCTCCTGCAGATGGCTGTTGGTTGTACCGCCATATCCTCAGGTTCTCAGGTATGGTGGAGTCTTCCTTGTAAAATTCCAAACATCTGAATATTTTCTATAGATAACCCTATATAGCTGCTAAAAGAGATTACTAATCATCATTCTCTTTTTTCCTCTATAACAGGATTGACAATTTCAAGGTTGATCAGGATGAAGGACCTGATGAGGCGTGAGTATCACCCCCCCCCCCCCCTCTCCCCCATGGCTATTTATCTCCTTATACCCCATGGCCGCTTAGCTCACTCTACCCCATGGCCATTTATCTCCTATCACCTTATACCCCATGGCCCCCTATCACCTAATACCCCATGGCCCCCTATCACCTTATACCCCATGGCCACTTATCTCCTGGGTATTGTGGGTAGTTCTATGTATCACTAGTTGTGGAAGACTTGTCAATGTGTTTCTTCTTCCGGCTTCTCTTGCAGATGGCTCTCCTTGGTCCGTTCGGCCCCTCCTGCTTTCAGGTATGGTGGAGTCTTTCTTGTAGAAGGGAAAATAATCTAAACATCTGAATATTTTCTGTAGATTCCATTAATGTTATGTTATCCTAACCAGTTCTGTTCTCTACCAGTGACGGCTTTAAGAAGAACACCTGGCAGCCCGCACTGGAGACCATCAGGTAAGACCCCGTACTTTTCAGTCATCACACTGTTTGGATCCTCTTACATTGACGATAGAGACTGGGATAATGTCCACCAGTCTTTATATAGTTACATATAACATGAGATATATTTTATGTACAATAGGGAGGAGACCAAAAAGGATATAGAAAAGGAGCTGAAGAAGGAGCGGAGAGAGGAGAGGAAGTCGAGGCGAGCTCTGAAAAGGGCGAGGAGGCTGGCTATGTAAGTAGAGAGATACAATACACTAACATACAGACACATTATAGATCACACCACCATATAGACACCTTACTGCCACAAGGGGAGACACTGATACAAAACCTGTCTGAACACACTTTCTTCTTGTTACTCCTTAGGATAAGATCATTCTTCTGCTGCTGCGATCCGGTCACCGTGGTCTAAACCGTGAGTATACAAGATCCTTCTGTAGCCATTCCACACAATGCTGCCCTTACCTACTGCTTAGAAATGTCAAAAATAGTGATAGATTTTACCACCCACACATGAGATAAGATCAGCCACTGAGTGGGCATTTTCCCGCTCCTTGCCTGATCACTGAAACCTTTACACGCGTCGATTATCGGCCGAACATTTTTAGCAACACTGTTTGCCAATAATCGGCCTGTGTAAAAGGGGTTTAAGCCCAGCACATTGTCCTACACTTACAGAGTTAGGCCACATTCACACTTTGTATTACAATGGCCGTTCTGTGACACGGCTGTGTCACGGAACGGACGCTGTCTGTGAAGTGCACCCAGACCGGTACTGCAGTACCGGCCGGATGAACATCCCTTCTTTTGAACTGGAATGCGGACAGATTGGGGTGTGCCGGCGTTCCAATTCACCATAGCTGACAAAGTAAAGTGCGACTGGAGCCATACTTTACATTGTCTGCACAGTCAATTTTCTGTGGCCGCTATTCAATGAATATCGGCCGCACAAAATAGACATGTCAGTTTTCTGTGCGGCCGCATGGAATCCCGGCCGGAGTGTATACAGAGGGTATCCACTCTGGCCGGGATTCCATTGAGTTCAATGCAAACAAGGGCCTTTGTTTCATGAAAATATACTGTGTGTGAACGAGGCCTTATAGTGTTTATACTTTAATACTGGGTTGTAATCTGCTGTTCACAATAGCTGTTTGCTTAACATCATTGTTTGGTGTCTCTCTGCTCCATACAGATTTAAAGAAAGCAGAAAGATTTTCACCATCTGGCATTACGACCTGGCATCACCATCTGGCACATTATTACGACCTGGCATCACCATCTGGCACATTATTAAGATCTGGCATCACCATCTGGCACATTATTACGACCTGGCATCACCATCTGGCACGTTTAAAACATCTGGCATTACCACCTTGTATTTCCATCCATCTGTACCATCTACCATCTGGCATTACCATCTAACATCTGGCATTACCATCTATAACATCTGGCATTACCATCTATAACATCTGGCATTACCATCTTACCATACCTGGCCTCCTCCTCTCCGCATCTGGCAGGCACTGCTTATACTGCTGAATATACATCGGCTGGCAAGCACACAGCATCGGCCCACGAATGATGACCGACAGACCGGGTACATACACCTGTACTTCATTCGCTCTGGAATTCATGCTGAGGTTAAACCTTACTTAACCGGAGTTCCCCAATAACAATTGGTTATTAATAAATCTTTATCTTCAGCTGTATCTTGTGTTACCTGCATTATTGCTGCTCATATTAAAGTTAGTCAGATCATCTAAAACAGGGAAGGGACAGGGTCGTCTCTCCCATTGGGCAGGAGGGTTGGCGGCTGCCGGGAGACCCGTCACTCATGGAGCTGTATTACACAGCCCGATATTTAGGAGCAAGCAAAAACAACCTGTCGGGTCAGTGCTCACTTGCTCCTCGTTCCCTACTCGCTGTCGGTGCTATTACACGCAATCATGGGGGGGGGGGGCTTCCCCCTGAAGTTTTGTTCGGTATTCCAACATTGATTGGTATCTGAACAAAATCAGGGGGATTGACTGTCAACTAGGTGTCCGGGAACAGGAGCAGAAATTTCTGGCATAATGATGGAAATCCCAACCCTGTAAAGAAGGGGGATTCCCATCATATTGACAGGAATCCCCTGCACTTGCGGCTACCTTGCAGGGATCAATTTTTTTAATTAAATTAAAATCCTGGGCCCCTTCCCCGCCACTCTTCGGGGGCCGGCCTGCCTCTGCAGCAGCCCCCAGGTTTAGCACAGGCACGCACTGTGAACAGGTCTTCTAACCAACACAAGTGCAGTGTGGGAAGCATGGCGGGGCCCCTGACGGCAGTGCTGCCAATACTGCCCTGTTTCTATACTCACCCTCACTTCGTTCAAATTTCCCTGGAGCTCCCGTCAGCGTCTTCTCCTTCCACATCTGAGCAACCTGTGAGTCATCTGACAAGGTGGCACAGGGGGCCAGCCTCCCTCTGTGAGACGCCATGGTTGACAGGGATCAGCTAAGTATGTGTTTTGATACTTCTGGAGGAGGGGCAATAGGGAAGGGGTATAGGAGGCTTGTTAAAACATATATCACAACAAGTTATATAACTTTGTAATGTGTTTTAATTGCCAGAAAAGACACCAGAGTTGTCTTCTAAAGGAGTCTGTTGCATGACCGGAGGCCCGACCCTGCCGGTCTCACCGCTCAGTCTGGGGCCAAATTACTACAAATCCCTTGGTAAAGGGCGCGTCACTGGCCTCCCCCTCTACACACCCACAACAGCTCAAATCCCCTCCTTTCTTTCGCCCTACCCTATCATTGGATGACAGTGGCCATGTGGTTTCTAGCTTGCTTGGCGAATAGGGGCCGGGCAAGCTATGTCATCTACAGAGTCGGATCAGGGGGCTGGCCTAGCCAGGGGACAGACATTAGGCCAGCCCCCAGCTTTGAATTATGACGACACATTGACACAAAATTTATGCTGGACTGAGGGGTCGATGCAGCGAAGAAAAGTTAGAAACTACTGAACCACGGCATTACAAAGAAGCTACAATGTTGCAGATACAGACTGCCAGAGACTTGTTTACATCAGCTGTCTCAGAAGGGAGGGGAGAAGAGGGGGAGACGGAGAGAAAAGCTCACACACAGATTTTTGTGTCTTCAGCAGAAAGCAGCAGCTCAGAACTGGGGGAAGGAGACTGAATAGATAGTAACAAGTATGGAAGGAATTGTTAGTCTTACCATAGGCAGAACCTTATAAAAAGGTATGTTTTACATTCACTTTATATTTTCCATCTCATTTGAATCCACTTCACTGAAACCAGATAAATAAAAAAAAAAAACTGCGGTGTGTGATTCTGGCCTAAATTTAGCATTAGGTTCCTATTGAGGAGAATGCCCGGGGGCTGTACTGATCCCATGACTATACTGTAGTTCCTATACTAGTTGCGAAGCAATTACTAAATATTCTGCTGTAAGATTCCACATTAGACACCATGGTTACACTATACGTTAGGCAGGAGAACACAGTACAAGCACAATTCATAGAGACACAAAGATTCCAGACGGGGGTCACAAAAAATATGATAGAAATGCTGCATTCAAGCATTGTAGATGTGTCATCCATCATATCAGAATCCTGCACATTGTTTTCTCACTTTTTTTTTGTAACACTCTGATATCCCCCTCAGGCTATGTTCACACAAGGTTATGTCTTCTTTCATTAAATAACGGCCACCAATTTTGCTGTTGTTTTCATTCTTCAATGATTCCCATTGAAGTCAATAAAAACAATGGCCGTCGGTTACACATTGTATAGAATATTGGCCATTCACTGGAGTATTCAATTTAACTGGAATATTCACTTTAATAAGATGGCCACTTTTACTTGATATGTTCCCTAAGTGGGAGCATAACCATGACCATGTTTTTGTCCTTTCACCGTCTTTTCAACAAAATTCAATGGACTTTAAAAAATAACGATTTAAGAACATGTTAAAAGATCAAAATGAATGATTTCTCGCTCGTCGTTCGATCATTCGATGCGTTTACACGTAGGATTAACGTTTGAATTTGATCTTTATCATGCAAATTCGCACGCATTCGCAGCATTAGGCTGGGTTCACGCTACGTATATTTCAGTCAGTATATGTATATTTCAGTCAGTATTGCAACCAAAACCAGGAGTGGATTAAAAACACAGAAAGGATCTGTCCACACAATGTTGAAATTGAGTGGATGGCCGTCATTTAATGGCAAATATTTGCTGTTATTTTAGAACAACGGCTGTTATATTGAAATAATGGCCGTTATTTACTGTTATACGGTGGCCATCCACTCAATTTCAACATTGTGTGAACAGATCCTTTCTGTGTTTCTAATCCACTCCTGGTTTTGGTTGCAATACTGACTGAAATATATGTAGTGTGAACATAGCTTAAGGGTACAAACCCACTTGACGTATTTGTTGCGTGAATCAGTCTTAAAAATAAGCAGGCAAAACGCAGGTTGGCTTTATACAATTGTTCTGTGTTAAAATACGCAATTGCGTATTTTTGAAGCGTGAAGCTTGTTGTTAGCAAAGCATCAGTTGTTAACAACCTGTGCGGAAAACGCATGTAGCTTCACGCTTCAAAAATACGCAATTGCGTATTTTAACACAGAACAATTGTATAAAGCCAACCTGCGTTTTGCCTGCTTATTTTTAAGACTGATTCACGCAGCAAATACGTCAAGTGGGTTTGTACCCTTGTGAGTGCGTTTACACAGACAGATTTATCTGACAGATTTCTGAAGCCAAAACCAGGAACAGACTTTAAACAGGGAACAGGTCATAAAGGAAAGACTGATTTCCCCTTTTTTTCAGATCCATTCCTGGCTTTGGCTTCAAGAATCTTTCAGATAAATCTGTCTGTGTAAACGTACCCTAAACTTGAATAATGACCCAACAGCTTTCACTGCAGCGACCAACGCGAAAGTATATTTTTGCTTATTGAAAATTGTTGAGTAAACATAGACTCTAGTAGTACTTTGAACCCTGCATTGTGCAATTCCACTGATAGGGTGCATGCACACTACGGAATCCGCCTGTATGACCCACCACGGATTCCGTCACTTGTGCCAGCTCCGCCTGTGCCACTCTATGGCCAGGCGGATTCCACCGTTTGCCGAAATAATTGACTTGTCAATTCTTTCGGCGAATGGCAAAATTAGCCTGTGCATAGAATGGAGTCTATGGCACAGACCGAGTTGGCACGAGGGACAGAATCTGTGGCGGGTCATCCGGGCGGATTCCGTAGTGTGTATGCACCCTTTTAGGCCACGTTTACACTGAGGAATAAGTGAGGAATTCCAAGCTGAATCCATGTGGAATGTTATGCAGAGGATCCACTTTCTGTCCAAAGAATTGACATGTTAAATTTGTTTGTACCTGAAGGAAGCTCAGGGCTAGGTTCACAGTGGGGTGGGATACAGGGGGTCAGAATAGAGGGGAGCAGAATAGATGGGGGAGGGATAGAGGAGGGTGAAAATAAAATAAGGGGGCAAGGTACAGGAAGTCAAGGGATATAGAAGGCAGGATACAGGAGGGTGAGGAATAGGGGGGCAAGATAGAAGGGCGAGGATAGAAAAGGTAGGATCAGTGGCGTAGCTACCGTAGAGGCAGGGTAGGCAGTTGCTATGGGGCTCGTGCAGGAGGGAGGCCCAGGGGAGAAGGTAAGAGCGTGTGTCTTTCTGCTTAACCCCTTATGTACTGCAATGTGTAAATGACCCAATGTTTACTTACATGCTGCAACACAAAAAAGGGTTAACAAGCAGAAGACAGAGATCTCTGCTTCACTGCACTGATAACCTCTGACCTCTGTTCTCCAGCTGCACAATCAAGTCGGAAAGGAAAATGTGCAGAGGTCAGGGGTTATCAGTGCACCAGCAGTAAAGCAGATAGATATATAGAAGTTCTATACAAGTAATAGTGTAGCTATGGCACTAGTTATTTGGCGGACTGTAGCTCGCTGCTGATGGATGCAATCTGGAGATGGACCCGTTCTCTACAAGTAGTAGTCATTTTAAACAATATGTTTGTGTGTATCCAGCGCCACTACTCTAACTCTGGGGATCAAGCAACCATATAATGAAATAACACTTACTCAATCCTGATATTTGTAAGTGGAAGATGTTGTCTGTGCAGTTGTCCTCAGTTCTGTTTTGTTGAATGCGGCAGCAAATGTAGCAATAGGTAGATAGAAAGTCTGTTGATTTAACGCCGGGAGTTCGCTCCGGCCGGTACCTGTCTGATTGTAAACGTTCCGTCGACATCTTTAACCCCTTAAGGACAGAGCCTGAAATGGCCTTAAAGGGACAGTGTCATGTTTTTGAAATTTTTTTAATAAAAGGTAGTAAGAAAAAGTAAGTGTGTTCTATTTTTATTTTATTTTTTTACATAGGGCTTAAGTGTTTTTTAATTACATTGATGTCTTCACAGGGGGCTGCCATGTTTATAGTGTCTGTGTGTGACGTCATTTCGCGACACACACACAGACACTATACGGCACCTCCAGAACATTGAAGTGAACCGACGGTGTCTGTCTGGTTCACTTGCACTGGAGGCTCCGTCACTGTGTACTGCGCATGTGCATGGACATGCGCAATACACAGCTGAAGTACATGGGGCAGGGTGGCGGCGCCATTTTCCTGAAGTCCCAGCCCGGCAAGAGGCACAAGAACGGGGGAGAAGAGAGACCGGCAGAGTTGGCAGGAGAACTGTGTGCAGCTCTCTCCCCTCCCCCAGTGTCGGACTGGCCCCCCCTCCCACCCCACTCACCGTCCAGCAGACCGCAGGCCAGCCAGGGCCCATCCAGTACAGCTACAGGGCCGGAGTGAGCTTCGGGCACACACAGGCTGTAATACACCAGCCCAGAAGCTCCCAGCTCCAGCTCCTCGGTGCCCGGACTTCTCCCCTGTCTCCTTCTCACATGTCCTCCGCCGAACAGGAGGGAAGTCCGGGCACCGAGGAGCTGCAGCTGTGAGCTTCCGGGCCGGTGAATTACAGCCTGTCCGTGCCGGAAGCTCACTGCCGTCCTGTAACTGTACTATACCAGCCTGCCGCTGCCGCGGCTTAACCCTGTGCGCCCCGCTGTTTCCCGTGCCCCCCCCAATTGCTCCTTCTGTCACCCCAGCCTCCCTCCCCCTGCAACATCAGCCTGTCCCCCATCACCCCAGCCTCTCTCCCCCGTCACCCCAGCCTCTCTCCCTCCTGTCACCCCAGCATCTATCCCCCTGTCACCCCAGCCTCTCTCCCTCCTGCCACCCCAGCCTCTCTCCCTCCTGCCACCCCAGCCTCTCTCCCTCCTGCCACCCCAGCCCTTCTCCCCCCTGCCACATCAGCCTGTCTCTCCATCACCCCAGCCTCTCTCCCTCCTGCCACCCCAGCCTCTCTCCCTCCTGCCACCACAGCCTCTCTCCCTCCTGCCACCCCAGCCTCTCTCAATCCTGCCACCCCAGCCTCTCTCCCTTCTGCCACCCCAGCCTCTCTCCCTCCTGACACCCCAGCCTCTCTCCCCCCTGTCACCCCAGCCTCTCTCCCCCCTGTCACCCCAGCCTCTCTCCCCCCTGTCACCCCAGCCTCTCTCCCTCCTGTCATCCAAACATCTATCCCCCTGTCACCCCACTCTTTCTCCCTCCTGTCACCCCTGCCTCTCTCCCCCGTCACCCCAGCCTCTCTCCCTTCTGCCACCCTAGCCTCTCTCCCTCCTGCCACCACAGCCTCTATCCCCCGTCACCCCAGCCTCTCTCCCTTCTGCCACCACAGCCTCTCTCCCCCCTGTCACCACAGCCTCTCTCCCCCCTGTCACCCTAGCCTCTCTCCCTCCTGCCACCCCAGCCTCTCTCCCCCCTGTCATCCCAGCATCTATCCCCGTCACCCCACTTTTGTCCCTCCTGTCACCCCTGCCCCTCTCCCCCCTTCCACATCAGCCTGTCTCTCCATCACCCCAGCCTCTCTCCCCCGTCACCCCAGCCCCTCTCCCCCCTGCCACATCACACTGTCCCTCCATCACGCCAGCCTCTCCCTCCCCAATAGCCTGTACTCTCCATTTTATGTGTGTATATATATGTATATATATATATATATATATATATATATATATATATATATATATATATATATACTGTATATATATATATATACACACACACACACACACAGTGGTACCTTGGTTTAAGAGTGACTTGGTTTAAGAGATCACAGTTTTTCAAAATAGTGACTTGGTGTAAGAGCATTGCTTTGGTGTAAGAGCTCCCTGTACTGGATGGGAGCGTGAGTGGGGGAGGGGCATGGTCTGCATAGCGGGGTCTACAGCCCTGTACTCTGACCCAGTAAGTCTCCCTCACCTTCCATATCATAGCTGATCCACTTCAGGCTGGGGCTTACATCAGGGGACAGGACTGTGGAGGTAATCTCTCCATAGCTGTAACCCCTCTGTCCCCGGACAGAGAGTGCTGCTATACTGTGCCCACATCTGCCCTGCTCATTCCTTCATGCTCCCTGCAGTCTCTGTCCGCCCTTGTGTTTCCCATCCTCTCCATTACTGTACAGTAACTTATAATATCACATATTCTGCTGTTTCTGAATGTTTGTTTCATCTGTTTTACATCTTATTCAGAATAATAAATCATTATTTTTGGTGTGTGGAACCAATTTTCTGCAGATCAGAGATTTCTTATGGGAAAATTTGCCTTGGTTTAAGAGTGGATTAGGATTACAAGCGCGGTCCCGGAACGAATTATGCTCGTAATCCAAGGCACCACTGTGTGTGTATGTATATATATATATATATATATATATATATATATATATATATATATACCTCCTACCTGTGTAATGTATATACACTGCTGAAACCAGAGAGCAATAGCCTGTGTACACACACATTATATATATATATATATATATATATATATATACACACACACACACATATACACACATCCTCACACATCCTCTACCTGTGTAATGTATGACATGAGCTGTCTGTACGAGTGTAACAACAATACTATGTGCATGCGGGGGATGGGCGGTGAGAAGTGCGGGAGGTGTGTGTGGGCAGGCGAACTTTATATGGTTCTGCAGCAAGTTGAGGTGTATTAGGTTCTGCAGCAGCTGAGGTGCATTATGAAAGAATAGGGACATGTTTCTTCTATCTGTACTGCTGTGCAGACAACAACAAAATGGCGCTGCCCTACAGTACACATAATATAACCTTTCCCCTCTTTGTTCTCCTGTGAAAAGAGGGGGGAGGTGATGATGTCACAGCAGTTGAGCAGAGACTGCCTCTTTTTTTCAGCAGCCGGGTTTCAGGCTGCTTTTACCAGCAGTTTCCTGCTGGAGCTCCCCCTGGTGGCCATCACTGGGAAATATGAAAAATTAGATTGTTAATTTTTCATATTTCCTTACATGTAAAAATAATGAAAAACACATATAAATTAACAAAAAAATAAATAAATTCAGTTTTAACACTTTCAAAAAATTTTTTTTACTTGGTGACACATTCCCTTTAATGACAGAGACAAATTTTATGAATATGACCAGTGTCACTTTATTCATTAATAACTTCGGGATGCTTTTACCTATCCGGCTGATTCTGAGATTGTTTTCTCGTGACATATTGTACTTTACATTTCTGGTAAATTGGAGTCGATATTTATAACGAATATTTATGAAAAAAACCCAAATAACGTGAAAAATTGTGAAAAAATGCATTTTTCCAACTTTGAAACTTTTTTGCTTATACAGAAAGTGGTTATACCACATAAATTATATATTAAATAGCATTAGCAACATGTCTACTTTATGTTGGCGGCATTTATTAAACGATCTTTCATTTTTTTTAGACAATAGGAAGCTTAAAACATAAGCAGCAAATTTCCAGTAAAATTTCAAAATCAGATATTTTTAGGGACCTGTTCAGGTTTAAAGTGTATTTGAGGGGCCTGTATGTTAGAAATCCCCACAAAGCACCCCATTTCAGAAACTGCACCCCCTAAACTCTGCAAAAGCATATCCAGAAAGTGTTTTAACCCTTTAGGAGAGTCACAGAAATAAAAGCTAAGTGTGTAAGAAATGTGAAAATTTTAATTTTCTATGCAGAGATTTTATTGTAATCCAATATTTTTCATATTTATAAACTTATTACTAGAGAAATTCACCCCAATATTGATTGCCCCGTTTCTGCAGTTTATAGATATACTCCATATGTGGCCCTAATGCATTGTTTGACGGAACCACAAGCCTCAGATACAAAGGAGCGCCTAGTGCATTTCAATGGCTCCATTATATTTGGTCATTTCTGACTGTACCACTTCAGGTTGGCAGAGGCTCTGGGGTGCCAAAACCTAAAAAACACCCCTAAAGGGACACCATTTAGAAAACTAAACCCCTCAAGGAATGTAACAAGGGGTGCGGTGAGCATCTGGACCCCACAGGTGCTTCACAGATTTTCAGAACAATGTGGCGTGAAAAAAGAAAAATGTATTTTTTACACTATAACGTTGTTCTAGCCTTCAATTTTTCATTTTCACAATGGGATAAAAGGAAAAAAAACACAAAGCGTGTTTAGTGTTTTGGCAGCACGAGGGCTCTGTAAATGCGACATGGCGTTCATCATTCATTCTGGCCACATCCAGCCTCCAAAATCCAAATGGCGCTCCTTCCCTTCGGTGGCTTGCCCTGCGCCCACATGGCGCTTTATGTCCATATGTGGGGTATTTACGGACTCAGGGGAAATTGCTCTACACATTTTGTGTGTTTTTTTCTCATTTAACCTCTTGTGAAAATGAAAAATTTAAGGTTAAACCAACATTATAGTGTAAAAAATGTAATATTTCATTTTCACTCCATATTGTTCCACATTTGTGCCCGTCACCAGTGGGTGCCATATGCTCACAACACCCCTTGTTACATTCCCTTTGGGGTGTAGTTTCCATAGTGGGGTCACTTGTGGGGGGTTTCAACTGTCTTGGCAACACAGGGGCCTTTTAAATGCAACATGGCCCCTCGAAATCCATTCCAGCCAAATCCAGCCTCCAAAAACCAAATGGCGCTCCTTCCCTTTGGAGGCTTACCCTGCACCCGCATGGCGCTTTATGCCCACATGTGATGTATTTCCATACTCAGGGGAAATTGCTCTACACATTTAGTGTTTTTTTTTTATCTTTTAACCCCTTGTGAAAATGAAAAAATCAAGACAAGATCAATGATTTAGTGTAAAAATTAAACATTTTTTACACTAAATGTTGGTCTAGCCTTGATTTTTTTCCTTTTCCACAAGGGGTTAAAAAAGAAAGTGAACACAAAACGTGTAGGGTAATTTCCCCTGAGTACGAAAATACCCCACATGTGGATATAATGTGCCATATGGGCACAGGGCAAGCCACCAAAGGGACAGAGCGCCATTTAGAGGCTGGAATGGAGGATGGAGACCATGTCGCAATTAAAAAGCTTCTGTGCTGCCAGGGCAGTAGAACCCCCCCACAAGTGACCCCATTCTGGAAACTACACCCCATAAGGAATCTAACGAGGGGTGCAGTGAGCATATGGACCCCACTGGTGACGGGCACATATGTGGAACATGTGCCGTGAAAATAAAAAATACAATATTTTCATTTTCACGGCCCAAATGTGGCCGTCACCAGGGGGCCATATCCCCACTGCTCCCCTCGTTAGATTCCCTTTGGGGTGTAGTTTCCAGAATGGGGTCACTTGTGGGGGGTTTCTACTGTCCTGGCCGTACAGAGGCTTTGTAATTGCATCATGGTATCCTCTAATGGGAATGGCGGCCATATCTATCTATCTATAGCTGGGGAAAAGGGACCATTCTAATTTATTTGGGGGTATTAGGCCAATTATTAGTTTATAAGGTTGAAAATGACAGGTGTCCATCAAATTCAACCTGTGTTGATCCAGAGGAAGGCAAAAAACCCTCGTGAGGCAGACGACAGTAACCTCATCACAGGGGAAAAATTCCTTCCCGACTCCATAATGGCGATCAGAACAATCCCCGGATCAACGTGACCCCTGAAATAGGAATAAGGGACAGAATTTAGATAATGTAGAACCCCAATGACGTGTGGTGCGCCTTGAAGCGATCCAGTATGCAGAGGCCGGGGTGATCAGGACAGGTGTCACACTGGAAAATGATGTCCTTCCTGATCCCCCTGTTACGCCACACTCTGCACTTCTTCTGGGGTCTCCTGTTTTCCAGTGTGGGGGACGTCACCTGGAAAATGTTGTCCTGGTGCGATACGGGGTCCTTCATATCCAGAAGTGCTGGGTCCGCTCCATGGCTGCTAAATATTAGGGCTTTATTACTACTTCTGATATGTTCGGATCGTGCCGCAAGCTATAGTAGCTCAGGCAGCGAGGGACCGGAAGAGGGGGTGCTGGTATTAAAATTATCCCCGTACAGGTGGTGACCTTTATCCAGCAGTTGGAAGATCAGTTCCTGAATGATCTCCCCACTAACTCCGAGGATGGGGAGGGGGGGGGGGGGGGGGGTTCATCTGGGGGTGGATTTGGGTGTCCCTTCCTTCATACACTGTAATGGTACGTGCACACTGCGGAATGGCGAAGGATAACCCTTTGTGCATTCCGCAGCTGGCACCCGCCGGCGGACTGATGCGGGCGCGCGTCTCCGTCCGTGTCATAGACTCCATTTTATGCACTGGCGGATTCTGCCCTCTGTCCAAAGAATGAACGTGTTCATTCTTTGGAAAGACAACGGAATCCGGAATGGAGTCTATGACACGGGTGGAGACGCGCGCCCACATCAGTCCGCCGGCGGGTGCCAGCTGCGGAATGCACAAAGGGTTATCCTTCGCCATTCCGCAGTGTGCACGTACCCTAAATCTGTAAGAGTACCCTGAGGTACTCTCACAGAGTTTGGAGAATTTCACGCCATACTGTCATCTCTTATTGGGACGGTACTGGCGGAAAAGACGTGTCTGGGGGGCAGCGTACTCTACGCTACCCCCAGACACGTCACTGGATGATGAGGATGATGAGGATGAATGGAGGAAAGAAGGATCCCCCCATTCATCCTCACTGGCTGTTCCGGTGTCGGAGGCAATAATAACGTATGCGTCCGATACCGAAAACACCCTGGGGGCCATCTTTATACGGGGACTAGTATATGAGGTATGTAAATGTGTAGTGGTGTAGTGTAAAACTTTATTCCATGTAGTGTGGTGTAGTGTAGTGTTTTTTACGTGTTTTTTTTTACAGTAAGAAAAAATATCCCTACGCCAAGAAAGGAGCTGCTGATAAATGCCGCACTTATGTGCGGCACTTATCAGCAGACAGTGGCGGTCGGATATAAGGGGGAAAAAACGCCCCTATGCCAAAAAGGAGGAGTTGCTGATCAGCGGCGCACTTATGTGCGATGCTGATCAGCACTCAGCGGCGTTAGGGCGCAAAAAAATTTGAAAAAAAAAAATTTGAAAAAAAAAAAAAAAATAATATTTTTAACCCAAAGCAACTGATCAGTGAATGATATTCACTGATCAGCCGCTAGGGGGCAGTAGAGCGACGCTGCCGGAGATTGCCGAGGCCTGCCGAACCCGAGGACCCGAGCGATTACGAAGATTTCCGACGCTGGACAACCGAACCCGGAAGTGACCCGAAGAAGACGCGAGGACGGCGCGGACCGCAGATCTTCGCTCCGGACGCCCAGATCAGGTGAGTATGGTACACCTGCACCACACACACCTGTTCTGCACCCCTCAGCTACCTAGCTGAGGGGTGCAGAACCCGACAAAACTGTTTTTTTACAGTTTGATCGCCATAATGGGCCGGCCGGTACTGGCCGGCCTATCACGGCGATCGTGGGGGTGGCATCGGCGCCATCTTTACACAGTACACTAATGGCGATTGGTGCTATCTCGGACAGCACCAATCGCCATTGCTTTCCAGGTCACCGACGACCCGCAAAGCTGTTTTCAGCTGCTATATGCTGGTCTGTATTGATCAGCATACAGCAGCGATCGTCGGCACGGGAGGGGTTAATCACCCCCCGTTCCGACGAGCAGAGATGGCCTGCTATACATTATAGCAGGCCATGTTCCCCGACCGCTCTGTGTGAACACACAGCGATCGGGAAAACATCGGGCGTAAGTATACGTCCGTTTGCGTTAAAGCCCACCCTGCGGGGGCGTATACTTACACCCGATGTCGTTAAGGGGTTAAAAGGAGAGAGCAAAGGGGGGCCGCTATCCCTGATGAAGGCGTAAGTCACGCTGAAACGTTGGATGGTCCCTTTGAGACTCTGTAGTGAGTTACTGTGACGTCACACTTCACACACATGGAACGCTAAAGCCAGTCGAGGTCACGCTACCAGCTGGAGCGCACTCCCGGCGTTTAATCCACAGACTGATTAGTTCTATCTACCTATTGCTACATTTGCTGCCAAGTTCAACAAAACAGAACTGAGGACAACTGCACAGACGACATCTTCCACTTACAAATACCGGGATTGAGTAAGTGTTATTTCATTATATCGTTGCATGATCACCAGAGTAGTGGCGCTGGATACACACACACATATTGTTTCAGATAGATATATTCACATATATGCGCAGTGCTCTGTGTTGTAGGGGAGGGGGGGGCCCTCAAATATTTTTGCTATGGGGGCCCCGTAAATTCTAGCTACGCCCCTGGGTAGGATAGAGGGGGTGAGGGATGGAGGGGAGTAAGGGATAAAGGGGCAGGATACAGGAGGGTTAGTGATAAAAAAAGACAAGATAGACGGGGCAGGATTAGGGGTGTCCCTAATGCCAGGACCCACTCATACCATCAAGTAAAGCCTGCTCCGTTATTTCTTAACAGCAGCAAGGAAGGTCATACCCAGGCATAGGAAGTCAGTAACGCCCCCTTCCCTCTCTGAATAGGTCGATGAAATGGACTTCCTTTACCTCATGGAGTCCTTGATGGTGGAAGAAAATGACTGGGGCTCTCAGATTGAACCCATTTGACTCCTCTGGTCGCAGTATAAATCCAGTCCTCTCTTTGCTCAGAGGCTGGCCTGTTAGCGTACCAACAGGCACTTGGAGTTCCTGACATCCCCACATACACCTACCCCCCCCCCCTTTTTTTTAGATATATATATCTCTTCACCTTTTTTCTTCTCTCCTCCTTCTCCTCTTCACCTTGTCTCCTCTTTCATATTCCTTTTGGACAATGGTCCTTGTAAGCCTTACATACTATCTTATCTTCAGGAAGATCGACACACAATTCTATGGTTTACCAATCGGACGATTGCAGTGCATCGTCCCGGTTCTATGCAAACCGAGTTTTGGCTACGGATAGCTATTATATGTCTCATTTGTTATGTGCGTTCTATATTGTAAACTACAATGTGATTTCTGTGTCATGTCATGGGATGCTTGTCCCTGAACTGTTTCTTGTTTCTTGCTCTGAAAACTTTAATAAAATAGATTTACACAAAAAATAGAGGAGGGTGAGACATAGAGAAGGTAAGATGGGGGGTGAGGGATAGAGAAGATAGGAGGGGGGGGGGGTACAGGATAGAGGAGGGTGAGAGAGAAGATAGGATGAGGGGGTGAATGATAGAGAAGATAGGAGGGATAGATGTAGTGTCCTGGAGCTTATGTGCCACTGCTCTCTTTAAGTCCAGTCGGCATATATACAGTGTATATATATATATATATATATATATATATATATATATATATATATAGTATATATACAGTGATATCACCAGTGATATCGCCAGGTTCTCTCTTGTAGTACCACTGTTTGATCACAAGATGCCGCCACTGGTAATTCTCTCTATTGATCCCAGCACATTGAAGATAATGGGGGTTGATTGTTTTGCTGTTATGTGTATTTGTTAGTGCAGGAGGAATGATTACTAGCCACTTCTCACTCACTCAGCCCATCAGAGGCTGCTTCTAGAAGCTTCTGACCAATCAGCTTTTTAGGTACCTCACACTGTTTCCCACCAATAGGAAAACAGACCAGTTTTGGTCTGTAAGTGCTAGCTAGGATAGCCATAAGGGTTGAGTCTATTTTTCCAGTTGCTTCTGAAGATAGCACACTGTTGTTCTAGAGAGTTTCTTCAAAGATCTATGATCTCTTTCTGCAAGAGGTGGTATACTCAAAGCTGTCAGTATGGGTATCTTTCGTACAACTTACACTGCCCCCCGGTAGCCACTATTTAAGAGACTTTGCTATCCAACTATTCCATATCTAAAATCCAATACTGCCTAGAAACTTTCATTAGAAAAAAACTTGTTACTTGTGAACTTGTTACCAAAACGCACTGTACTGTCGCTTTAAGATAAAGTGTAAGTAAATCTGGTCACCTGGTTAAGTACTCTGGACTTTGTGTTTCCTCTATTGCACTGTAACACAACACCAGAGACTACACCTAAACCTTTAATGGGCGTATGCTGGGAACGAGGAGGCATATATCACTCCGAGCCTGTGATAAATTCCGCAGCTGTACTGCAACATCTTGTACCCCTGGGTTACCACATACAGGGGGGTGAAGGATAGAGGGGGCAGAATACAGGAGGGTGAGGGATAGAGGGGGCAGAATACAGGAGGGTGAAGGATAGAGGAGGCAGAATACAGGAGAGTGAGGGATAGAGGAGGGAGAGATGGGGGGGGCAGGATAGAGAAGAGTGAGGATAGAGGGGGCAGACTACAGGAGGGTGAGGGATAGAGGGGGCAGAATACAGGAGAGTGAGGGATAGAGGAGGAAGGGATGGGGGGCAGGATAGAGAAGAGTGAGGATAGAGGGGGCAGACTACAGGAGGGTGAGGATATAGGGACAGGATAGAGGATGGTAAGGGATGGGGGGGCAGGATAGAGAAGAGTGAGGATAGAGGGGGCAGACTACAGGAGGGTGAGGGATAGAGGGGGCAGAATACAGGAGAGTGAGGGATAGAGGAGGAAGGGATGGGGGGGCAGGATAGAGAAGAGTGAGGATAGAGGGGTCAGACTACAGGAGGGTGAGGGATAGAGGGGGCAGAATACAGGAGAGTGAGGGATAGAAGAGGGAGGGATGGGGGGGCAGGATAGAGAAGAGTGAGGATAGAGGGGGCAGACTACAGGAGGGTGAGGGATAGAGGGGGCAGACTACAGGAGGGTGAGGAATAGAGGGGGCAGAATACAGGAGAGTGAGGGATAGAGGAGGAAGGGATGGGGGGGCAGGATAGAGAAGAGTGAGGATAGAGGGGGCAGACTACAGGAGGGTGAGGATATAGGGACAGGATAGAGGATGGTAAGGGATGGGGGCAAGATACAGGAGGGTGAGGATAGAGGGGGAAGACTACAGGAGGGTGAGGATAGAGGATGGTAGGGGTAGGGGGGCAAGATACAGGAGGGTAAGGATAGAGACAGCAGGATAGAGGAGGGTGAAGGATAGAGGAAGCAGAAAACAGAAGGTTGAGGATTGAGGTGGCTTGGTAGAGGAGGATGAGGGATAGCGTTACATAGAGGAAGTAGCAGGGTCTCAGCAGTACCAAGGATATCAGGACAGTAGTGTGCTCATCTTATATCGGGTAAGGGATAGAGGAAGCAGAAAACAGAAGGGTGAGGGATAAGGGAGTCTGGAGAATAGAGAAAGATGAGGAATAGCTTTACACAGAGGAAGTAGCAGGGTCCAGCAGCATAGAGGATGTCAGGAGAGTAGTGTGCTGTTCCTGCGGGAGGTCACAGGATGGGAGTTACATCGAGGAAGAAGCAGGGTCCTCAGCAGCACAGAGGATGTCAGGAGAGGAGTGTACTGATCTTATAGGGGAGGTCACAGGCTTAGAGTTACGTAAGGAAAGGAGCAGGGTCCCAGTGTGGGGTCCCATCACAGGTGTTGCTAGTCTGTACACCCCTTGCAAAAGCCTGCACTTAAAAGCCAAAGTGGTAATGAAATTATGCCTAAGTTTTGCCACTAGATGTCGCTAGTATGTATATTGTAAGAGAGGCATGGTTTGGGAGCACAGATATCTGCCACTGAAGTGGTTAAACTGTGTCTGGTGAGCCCTGGGTGTGTCTCTGGTAACCAAGGGGTTAACCCAGACACAGGTAAAGCCGGATTAATAGCCTGGTTGTCTGTGTTGGCCATAGCTAACATAGACAGATTGTAAAAATACGTACTGGGACCTGCTTTTTCTGGAGTGAGTGAGGTTGGCAGTGGGACGCTCACTCCACACGGGCTTCGGTCCTGGGCTTCCATAGCCCACAGCTGGGGGTCATCGGGGCCTTAAAAAGAAGCTCACTGCAGTGCTGAGAGTGGCCATACCTGGAGAACTGTCTGCTGGAATACTGAGGGTATTGCATGGGCCACACCATACTTTGTTATTTGTACCCGTGGGCTGGATAGCTGGTCCCACGTATAGTCAGGGATCGGTTATGTACTAGTAAGTGCTCAGCCGAGCAGGGTTTATTTGTGTTTAAGCCTTTGTTAAGGTTTGCTTTGTGTTTTGATGCTAAGTGTGAAATAAAAACACTTAAATAGGACGTTACCCTGTCTGTGTCCCTGCTTACTGCACTGCTACCTAGGATCGACCAGAGCTATTCCCCGCAATATGTAGACGTATATATTGCACAGCTGTAGTGAGCAAGGGGTTATTGTTTCGGATATGTGAAAGGAAAAAGCAATAAGCGCTGCATGTGCAGGAAAATTAACTCTGAGGGAGCCACAAACACAAGAACACAGTATGCACGCTCACCTGATGTGGTAGTGATTTAGGCACGACAGAGCTTGAAATTGCAGTGGGATTGCAGCCCGCCACCTTCTGGTAACTCAGCCACGAGTTCCGTCAGCAAGATTAGCACAAAGAAAAAAGAATAAAAGCAGCGGCTTCCCTGGCGCAATCCGTCTGGACCAGGAGTCTGATGTCTGGATCACTGGGTTTCCTCAATGTTACCGGACACTGACTCCACGCTCTGGTGAAAAGAAGTTTCGAAGAGGCCACCTGATGCCTGATGAAGAGGAGGGTGGCCTCCTCGAAACGCGAAGCTGAATGCAAATAAAGAACTTCTTTTCACCAGTGCGTGGAGTCAGTGACATTGAGGAAACCCAGTGATCCAGACATCGGACTCCTGGTCCAGATGGACTACGCCAGGGAAGCCACTGCTTTTATCCTTTTTTCTTTGTGCTAAAAAGGGGTTATTGTTTGTTTGTGATCTGTGTCCCAATGAGAGCTATTCTTCTTCTTCACCTATCTCTATTCTTCTTTCTCATTGCACTTGCTCTTCTCCACCACTCACAGGAGTTGTTACACACCCTGTAGGAAGTTGTCACATGGGGAGAGGAAGTGTACACCCCCACTAGTCAGTTCTTCTCTGGTTCTTGTAGAGGCAAGACACACAGACCAGAGTCTCCTGCAGAGTTTAGCCAGGAGCCTGGCTCTGCCAGGTCCCCCTTTCGGGACAGAACAGCTGTAGTGTACCTACATGGGAAACACAGAGACTCTTTTCTTTAAAGCAACACTTATCTCAACTATGCAGTACTAAACTACAACAGAGAGGACAAGTCAGAGATAACCCCAACCCACGCCGTTGAACGTCTCTAAAGGAACAGGACAGTATCCTAAAGCTAGAGGAACTGATCCAGATAGAGCAAAGTTGCTATAAGCCTACGTACTCTATCTCACAGTGCAGGTGTAACCTGGTAATCTTGGCTACCTTACTCAACTCAGGTAACAAAGACTGGGGCTTGTGTCACCTTGTTAGGACAGGTCACCTGACACTGCAGGGCAATAGGTGGTATCATGACAAAGGTCAAAACACGGGCACAAGTACTCTTAATTATTCTACTTCTTCTTCTTCTAAAAGTTCCGGCAGAGCACAGTACTGAATTGGGTTGGGGCTCTCAAGGCAAACTCCTCTTCACGACTCTGAACTCTCAAAACGTATTTCTCTTCTCAACTCTGAACTCACTCCACCTTTCAGCATGCAACCAAGTCAGCACTGCTGTCCTACCTCTTAAGCTCTTAGCACAGATTTGTCCAGTCAAGTCAAAGATCTATTGTCAACTTGTATGCCCAAACATTCCTTCAGTAAAGAAGAGTTTATTTATTCTAATGGGACTAATTGGTTATTACTGAAGCACCTACACAGCAGTTACACCGTCCTTGGGTCATCTTCCCTTTCCGGGTGGGTCACAACTCCACTCCGGACCACCATGATAAGCGCCCAAGGGACCCATCACAGCCCGGCAGGTCACCGATCACAGGGGAAAGGGTATAGCTGGCCTCAAAACTAAAAGCAGGTGTGCCTCAATACCTGTGTGCTGAGTCAGCACTGGCGTCACGACAAACTACCATCGGGCTGAATTATATTCCACCGACCGACCACCACAGTAGTGGCGTCACACTGTACCATCTACCAAGTGACCGGTCGAGCACACACACCACACCAGCAGCACAGAGGATATCAGGAGGGGAGTATGTAAATAATGATAACAGAGACATAGAGAAGGTGCTTTGCACTTTTATAGGATTATTACATCTCAGTGCAGGTGATGCTCGGCTGTTGTGTTATATTGCGCTCTGCTGTGATGCTTCCGGACACGGCACCATATCTGAAGGGTCGGTGGTAAATACTGAGAAGACTCCGGGTTCTGGAAGAGAGAGGGAAGCATGGTCATGGCAGGAGATGGGCAGCGGCCACACAGTTATACCCACACCAATATCTGCTCTGATCAGAAGTGACCGCTGATGGGGGAGGGATAGTGGCCGCCTCCATTTATTATTCATCGCCTCACACTCATCTTCCCAGAGGTGTGGCTGCTGGTCAGGAGTGGTGGATTGGGCGGCCTCAGTAGGTGTCATACAGCTTTCCTGGACTACTGAGCAGCCATTGTCTCTCATTCTACAGCAGGACTGCTGCAGGGGACAGTATACCTAGGCTGGAGCCAGGGACAGCTGGGTGGTGGCTATAATTGTGGCCATGCATGAGGAGTGATGTGGGGGCACTTACTTTTGTAGCAGGCAGGGACAGTGAAGTTGCCGTCATGGCAGCGGCTCTCCACGGTATAGGCGCACTTCTCTATCTTGTTCTTGCAGTAGTAGGTGATGACGTCTCCATGTTGGATCTGCTGGCGGGATATCTCGTCCACGCGTGTCTTGCGCCCGTTGTGTAGGACGTTGGCCTTTGGTGTGGGCACATGGCACGGCGCTGTAATCATAGGAATAAGGAGTAAGTGCTGTGCAGAGACGGTGGGCGCGGCGACACAAAGGTTGGCGGCTCTTACCCTGGCAGAGCGGCTTCTGGGTCCACTCTCCATCTTTGTCACAGTAGGAGGTGCGGGAGCCCACCAGCGTGTATGGCGGGTTACACCCATAGGTCACCGCCTCCTTGTAGTCATACTTCCGATATGGGGCAAAGCTCATGTACCCGTTGGGGATTTCCGTTGGGCGCTGACATTTTACAGCTAAAAAAAAAAAAAGAAAAATTACATCTCATCTCATCTTATCTGTTCCTGGGAAGCACCATCCCCCGCGCATCTCCTGACCTCTTAGATTAAATAGGAGTCTGGGAAAGCTGGGTAAGCCCTGGGTAAGCTGGGAAAGGGTCTTACCCTGAGTGGACAGTCTTACCCCAGCAGAGGATCTTACGCAGGGCGGAGGGTCTTAAACCAAGCGATGGGACTTACCCTGGGCAGAGGGTCTAAAGCCTGGTGGAGGGTCTTACCCCAGGGGAGCCTTAGCCAGGAGTAGGGTCTTACCTTACTCATGCCGTGCTCTGTGAGTACCAGGCAGAAGGTCTGAAACCTGGCGAAGGTGCTTACCCCGGGAGGAGAGCCTTACCTCTGACGCAGGGTCTTAGTCTCGGTGGAGGGTCTTACCCCTGCACTCAGGAATGGGGGTCCAGGTGCCATTGGCTCTGCAGGTGGCGTTCTCACTCCCGATCAGGGCGTAGTTGAGCTGGCAACCATATTGCACCACGTCCTGGTAGAAGGAGAGGTTCCCTTCCCGTGGCTTATAGAACTCCAGCCTCCCCAAATCCGGGATCTGAGGGTGCGGGCAGGTCACCGCTTCAAGGAGAAATCCAAAACACAGTGATCTGTGGGGCAGTCACTAACCCTATCCTCCGTACCTGGGTGTGGCCTAGACTACTGCATAGAGCCCCCTACCTCTTTATTTACCCTAACGACCCCTCCTGCCCCTTCTTGTATCCTACAGAGCCCTCCTGCCCCTTCATGTGCCCGCAGAGCCCCCCTCTTCATCATGTACCCCACAGAGCCTCCTCCCCTTCATGTACCCCATAGAGCCTCCTCACCCTCATGTACCCCACAGAGCCCTCCTGCCCCTTCACATATCCCACAGGGCCACCTCCCCTTCATGTACTCAACAAAGCCCCCTTTATCTACCCCACACAGCCTTCTTCCCCCTAATCTACCCCAGAGATCTTCTTCTACCTCACAGAGCCTCCTCCCCTGTATGTACCCCACAGAGCCCCCCTCTTCTTTATGTTCCCCACAGAGCCCCCTCCCCTTAATATATCTACAGAGCCCTCCATCACTTAATGTACCCCAGAGAGCCCCCCCTGCCCCTTTATGTAGTCCACAGAGCCCCCTGCCCCTTCATGTACCCCTCTATTTCTTTCTCTGAACTTACCCTCACAGACTGGGAAGGGGGCGCTCCAGGCTCCACTCACTAAACATTGGCTCTCATTGGCGCCACGTAGTCTATAACTGGAATAAACAGCAAGTTTCTAGAACCAGGTTTGTTACAAAGTATCAGAGATAACAGTCTTTTTGCTTAATTACCTGATTTCCCCAACAGCTTTGTAGAGCGTTGGTGGAAATCACGAGACCTCGTGGGGTGGGGGTGGGGTCATTGTGGCTTCTTACATAATTTACAGTAATGGACAGTAATGGCTGCACAGTACACAGAAGAAGCCGCTTCCTCAATTAGCCGTAATCTCATTTTACCACCAGAGAATAATCTAGAGCGAGCGCACAAACCGCAGGAGCTGAAATCACCGCTGACCTGTAGGACGTACCATGAGGGATGACGTCAGAAAAAGTTGAGGGGGGGGGGGCTGTAACTGACGGGGGCTAAGGGTATGGGGTACCCCAGTTCCTGCCCTACTGGTTGTCTATAATCACCCCCTGTGGCCAAGGGCAATGACAGGGTTAAAGGGATTTTCTTACCAGGACTTGTTACCCCCCAACCATAGGATAGAGGATAACAAACTGATTGCTGAGGATTTGAATGGCCGGACCCCCAACAATCAGCCGTATCCTATGGATGGGAGAAAAGAAGCCTAGATAGAAATACCTCTATACCTCTATGATCATAGAGATGAGTGCAGGGAGGGCATGGAGAGGACTGTGCAGCTGTAAATGTATGACCTCACAGTTATATCTATGATCATAGAGATGAGTGCAGGGAGGGAATAGAGAGGACTGTGCAGCTGTAACTGTATGGCCTCACAACTCTCTCTATGATCATAGAGATGAGTGCAGAGAGGGGATAGAGAGGACTGTGCAGCTGTAACTGTATGGCCTCACAGTTATATCTATGATCATAGAGATGAGTGCAGGGAGGGGATAGAGAGGCTTGTGCAGCTGTAACTGTATGGCCCCACAGTTATATCTATGATCATAGAGATGAGTGCTGGGAGGGGATAGAGAGGACTGAGCAGCTGTAACTGTATGGCCTTACAACTCTCTCTATGATCATAGAGATGAGTGCAGAGAGGGGATAGAGAGGACTGTGCAGCTGTAACTGTATGGCCTCACAGTTATATCTATGATCATAGAGATGAGTGCAGAGAGGGGATAGAAAGGACTGTGCAGCTGTAACTGTATGGCCTCACAGTTCTATCTATGATCATAGAGATGAGTGCAGGGAGGGGATACAGAGGATTGTGCAGCTGTAACTGTATGGCCCCACAGTTATATCTATGATCATAGAGATGAGTGCAGGGAGGGGATAGAGAGGCTTGTGCAGCTGTAACTGTATGGCCCCACAGTTATATCTATGATCATAGAGATGAGTGCTGGGAGGGGATAGAGAGGACTGAGCAGCTGTAACTGTATGGCCTCACAACTCTCTCTATGATCATAGAGATGAGTGCAGAGAGGGTGTAGAGAAGACTGTGCGGCTGTAACTATATGACCACAGTGTTCTCTTATAAGCATAGAGAAGAGTGCAGTGAGGGGATAGAGGAGACTATGCAGCTAGAAATGTATGGCCTCACAGTTCTTTCTATGATCATGGAGATGAGTGCAGGGAGGGGGTAGAGAAGACTGTGCAGCGGTAACTGTATGACCACACTGTTTTCTCTATGTTCATAAAGATGAGTGCAGGGAGAAAATACAGAGGACTGTGTGGCTCTAACTGTATGATCATACTGTTCTCTCTATGATCAAAGAGATGAGTGCAGGGAGGGGATAGAGAGGACTGTGCAACTGCATGGGTTGTTCTGTCTATGATCACAGAGATTAATATGGGGGGAGGGGAGGACTGTACAGTAAACACCACAGTTCATACAAAGTGGTGCAGCGAGTGATCTCTATAGCATGCGCAGTGTGTCTCACCCTTCATGACATGAGAAGTAGATGATGCTCTGATACGTTATGTCCGTGTACCGCACTGTCCCGTTTTCCAGGGCGCCTGGTTTGGGGCATTGCTGTCCTGAATGAGCAGAATAAGAGCAGAGAAAGGGCTATGTTAATGAGTGGGCGGAGTCTGATTCAGTGCATGCTCTGTAGGTAAATGAGGGGCGGAGTACTTTATGTAGATGAGGAGGTTTGTAATTAGATGAGAGGAGGGGTAATGTATTTAGATGAGGGGAGGAGACTTGTATGTAGATGAGGGGAGAAGTCTTGTATGTAGATGAGGGGAGGAGTCCTGTATGTAGATGAGGGGAGGAGTCATGTATGTAGATAAGTAGAGGAGAAGTCTTGCATGTAAATGAGTAGGGGAGATGTCTTGCATGTAGATGAGTAAAGGAGTCCTGAATGTAGATGAGGGGAGGAGTCCTGAATGTAGATGAGGGGAGGAGTCCTGTATGTAGATGAGTGAAGGAGTCCTGTATGTAGATGAGTGAAGGAGTCCTGTATGTAGATGAGTGAAGGAGTCCTGAATGTAGATGAGGGGAGGAGTCCTGTATGTAGATGAGTGAAGGAGTCCTGTATGTAGATGAGTGAAGGAGTCCTGTATGTAGATAAGGGGAGGATTCCTGTATGTAGATGAGGGGAGGAGTCCTGAATGTAGATGAGGGAAGGAGTCCTGTATGTAGATGAAGGGAGGCGTCCTGTATGTAGATGAGGGGAGGAGTACTGTATGTAGATGAGGGGAGGAGTCTTGTATGTAGATGAGGGGAGGAGTCCTGAATGTAGATGAGGGGAGGAGTCCTGTATGTAGATTGGGGAGGGGTTAAATATGTAGATGAGTAGGGGAGGCATCCTGTATGTAGATGAGTGGATGTGTCGATACTCACGCTTGCACTGTAAGGTAGCATGCTCCCAGTTTCCCAGGATCAGACACAAGGCCTTATCATTCCCAGAATCCTTCACGTATCCCAGGTTACAGGAGTATGTGACCACATCCTGAGGGTTATAGACCACCCGCCCCGGTCTGAACACCGCGTTCTCAACCTGCCGGGGCCGGCCGCACACTGTGGGGACAAGAGGGTCACCCCAAATCCTCAGTGACTGGGCTTAGATACAGCAGCTCAGCAGACAGTATCACACATGATAGGATTAGATATAGGAGCACAGCAGAAAGCAGCATCACACTTAAAGGAGACCTCTTACCCCCCCCCCCCCCCCCCCCCCCCGTGCCGGGGTGACAGGCTCCCGACCCCCAGCTAGATCCCCTTATACTGACCTCATCTGGCCGAGTCCCGCTCTCGGAGCCGGTCCCGGGACGGAGATATTCTGGTCAGAAGCCGGCGCGTGCTGTGGAGATAGGTCCGGCTCCATTCATTCTCTATGGACTCCGGACCTATCTCCACATCGCGCGCGCTGGCTTCTGCCCAGGATATCTACGTCCTGAGACCGGCTCCCGGAGCGGGACTCGGCGAGATGAGGTCAGTATAAGGGGATCTAGCTGGGGGTCAGGGGGTGACAGATCCTCTTTAAGAAGATTAGATACAGTGTTTTAGCAGACAGTATCGCAAGAGCTCAGCAGAGAGTATAAGATTAGCGGAGATAAGATTAGATACATTAATTCATATTTGGATTCCGCTTTACATGTATGTAGTGGACTTTTCCAAGAAACATTAAGATTTGTCACGTTACCGTCCATGTTTTGCCCCTGTTGTTGTCACCTTGCCACAAACGATGTATATGGAACTTATGTCACTATATGATACCAGATGTGGGCGGTTATGTGGACGCCAGTGAGTACACTCATGTTAATAATAGTGACGCACCTTTTCCTGCTGCGGAGAAACCGATGAGACAGAGCACAGCGGCCAGGAGCAGACGCTGCAACATGTTCCCAAGAGCTGACAATCAAATGTCTGGACCGCAGCCACAGGAACATTCACCTCATAGGAAAGATCAATTTAATCATTAACCAAGTGTCCTGGCGGTCAGCGAGAGGTCGCCCCAAGGCTGGGGACGCAACGGGCACGAAACACAGCAGGAAGAGGAAAGGATGAGGGGAACATCACCTCCACTGACAACCAGCCCCTATATCATGTGTGAGAGGTAGTCACAGCCCCGCCCCCTGGATGACACCACTCATATAATGACATGAGATCTACATACCTTATACTACAGGAACAGCTATTCATCTATTACTGCTGACAACCAGCCTGTATATCATGTGTGAGAGGTAGTCACAGCCCCGCCCACTATATATTATATAAAAGTAATATAAAGAGTGTGCTGCTCTGGTCCCAGGAGCTTACACTCCTCGCTGTTTGGGTTGTATACAGGATGTCTCTGCGGTTTCTCTCAATGTGATGTTTACAGACATTTCGTCTTCGCCTGTAATTGCTGCTGTTAATTGATGTTTCCTTCGTGGACTGACATTAACCCTTTCCAGTCCAGTATTCATGGAGCCCCAATGTGACCACAGAAGAGACAGCTCCTGCAATGTGCTGGGCTGACCCTCTATAGATGGAGACCACTTTAACCCTTCAGGACACAGACATTTCTAGCTCTCATGCCACAATACTTAATTCTGTTTCCACAGATGTCAGTGTATATTGGTTTTATCATAATATGGTGATAAAAGCTGAAAATTTGTTATAATACGTGCGTCTAAGTAATGAGGTTGCAAAAAGCAATGCCTGTAGCACTGGCCCCTCATCTTCCTGTACAGTGGCCTAAAACGTGGGAGTACCTAATTTGCACCTGTAAGGGCCGCCCTCTCCCTTTTGTACAGGTAGTGATATAGTGAGTGGTAGTACCTGAATTCTACCTGTAGGGGCCGCCCTCTCCCTCCTGTACAAGTAGTAATCTAGTGAGTGGTATTACCTGAATTCTACCTGTAGCGGCCTCCCACGTCTTCCTGTACAGGTAGTAATATAGTGAGTGGTTATACCTGAATTCTATTTGTAGGGGCCGCCCTCTTCCTCCTGTACAGGTAATAATATAGTGAGTGGTAGTACCTGAATTCTACCTGTAGGGGCCGCCCTCTTCCTCCTGTACAGGTAATAATATAGTGAGTGGTAGTACCTGAATTCTACCTGTAGGGGTCGCTCTATCCCTCCTGTACAGGTAGTAATATAGTAAGTGGTAATACCTGAATTCTACCTGTAGCGGCCTCCCACGTCTTCCTGTACAGGTAGTAATATAGTGAGTGGTAATACCTGAATTCTACCTGTAGGGGCCGCCCTCTTCCTCCTGTACAGGTAGTAATATAGTGAGTGGTAGAACCTGAATTCTACCTGTAGGGGTCACTCTATCCCTCTTGTACAGGTAGTAATATAGTGAGTGGTAGTACCTGAATTCTACCTGTAGGGGCCGCCCTCTTCCTCCTGTACAGGTAGTAATATAGTGAGTGGTAGTACCTGAATTCTACCTGTAGGGGTCGCTCTATCCCTCCTGTACAGGTAGTAATATAGTGAGTGGTAATACCTGAATTCTACCTGTAGCGGCCTCCCACGTCTTCCTGTACAGGTAGTAATATAGTGAGTGGTAATACCTGAATTCTACCTGTAGGGGCCGCCCTCTTCCTCCTGTACAGGTAGTAATATAGTGAGTGGTAGAACCTGAATTCTACCTGTAGGGGTCGCTCTATCCCTCTTGTACAGGTAGTAATATAGTGAGTGGTAGAACCTGAATTCTACCTGTAGGGGTCGCTCTATCCCTCTTGTACAGGTAGTAATATAGTGAGTGGTAGTACCTGAATTCTACATGTAGGGGTCGCCTTAGCTCTCTTGTACAGGTAGTAATATAGTGAGAGGCAGTAGCCAAATTCCACCTGTAGAGAGCCACCCTCTTCCTCCAGTACAGGTAGTGATATTGTTAGTGGTAGTACCGGAATTTTACCTGTAGGGGCCGCCCTCTCCCTTCTGTACACGTAGTGATATAGTAAGTGGCAGTACCTGAATTTCCCCTGTAGGGGCCGCCCTCTACCCCTGTACAGGTAGTTACTAATCCTGCTGTAGTAGCCTATCCCATTGTAGAGGTAGTAATATAGTTGCGTAATACACAAATTCTATCTGCAGGGGCCGCTCTTTCCCTTTGTTACAGGTCGTTATGTAGTGTGCTGTAGTAGCTGCGATTCGCCTGCAGGGGCCGCCCTCTCCCTCTGGAGAGCTCTGTGCAGTGAGCGGTGTGGCCGGCAAGTGGCGCCTGATTCTCTCGCTGTGCTGCCCCGCCCTGCCGGTGACGTGAGCAGGGAGGAGGAGGGGCGGCGCCCGGCGCTGTCAGCGGAGAGGCAGCAGCAGCGGCTCTCCCGGCGCTCTGTCCCCGCACACAGCGCTCTCTCCCCGGCCATGGCGGACGTCTTTCCGCCGCAGGACTCGGTCTCCTCCACCTCACCCCTGGATGTGGCCAATCGCTTCGCCCGGAAAGGCGCCCTGCGGCAGAAGAACGTGCACGAGGTGAAGAACCACAAATTCATCGCCCGATTCTTCAAGCAGCCGACATTCTGCTCCCACTGCACGGACTTCATCTGGTGAGACCCCTGTATACCGCTTTATACCTGTGTATACTGCTATATACCACTGTATACTGCCACCCCCACCTGTATACACTGTACACTGCACGGACTTCATCTGGTGAGACCCCTGTATACCGCTATATACCTGTCTATACTGCTATATACCACTGTATACTGCCACCCCCACCTGTATACACTGCACGGACTTCATCTGGTGAGACCCCTGTATACCGCTATATACCTGTGTATAACACTATATACCACTGTATACTGCCACCCCCACCTGTATACACTGTACACTGCACAGACTTCATCTGGTGAGACCCCTGTATACCACTATATACCTGTGTATAACACTGTATACCACTGTATACTGCCACCCCCACCTGTATACACTGTACACTGCACAGACTTCATCTGGTGAGACCCCTGTATACCGCTATATACCTGTGTATACTGCTATATACCACTGTATACTGCCACCCCCACCTGTATACACTGTACACTGCACAGACTTCATCTGGTGAGACCCCTGTATACCGCTATATACCTGTGTATACTGCTATATACCACTGTATACTGCCACCCCCACCTGTATACACTGTACACTGCACAGACTTCATCTGGTGAGACCCCTGTATACCGCTATATACCTGTGTATACTGCTATATACCACTGTATACTGCCACCCCCACCTGTATACACTGTACACTGCACAGACTTCATCTGGTGAGACCCCTGTATACCGCTATATACCTGTGTATAACACTGTATACCACTGTATACTGCCACCCCCACCTGTATACACTGTACACTGCACAGACTTCATCTGGTGAGACCCCTGTATACCGCTATATACCTGTGTATAACACTATATACCACTGTATACTGCCACCCCCACCTGTATACACTGTACACTGCACGGACTTCATCTGGTGAGACCCCTGTATACCGCTATATACCACTGTATACTGCCACCCCACCTGTATACACTGTACACTGCACGGACTTCATCTGGTGAGACCCCTGTATACCGCTATATACCTGTGTATACTGCTATATACCACTGTATACTGCCACCCCCACCTGTATACACTGTACACTGCACGGACTTCATCTGGTGAGACCCCTGTATACCGCTATATACCTGTCTATACTGCTATATACCACTGTATACTGCCACCCCCACCTGTATACACTGTACACTGCACAGACTTCATCTGGTGAGACCCCTGTATACCGCTATATACCTGTGTATACTGCTATATACCACTGTATACTGCCACCCCCACCTGTATACACTGTACACTGCACGGACTTCATCTGGTGAGACCCCTGTATACCGCTATATACCTGTGTATAACACTGTATACTGCCACCCCACCTGTATACACTGTACACTGCACGGACTTCATCTGGTGAGACCCCTGTATACCGCTATATACCTGTCTATACTGCTATATACCACTGTATACTGCCACCCCCACCTGTATACACTGTACACTGCACGGACTTCATCTGGTGAGACCCCTGTATACCGCTATATACCTGTGTATACTGCTATATACCACTGTATACTGCCACCCCCACCTGTATACACTGTACACTGCACAGACTTCATCTGGTGAGACCCCTGTATACCGCTATATACCTGTGTATACTGCTGTATACCACTGTATACTGCCACCCCCACCTGTATACACTGTACACTGCACAGACTTCATCTGGTGAGACCCCTGTATACCGCTATATACCTGTGTATAACACTATATACCACTGTATACTGCCACCCCCACCTGTATACACTGTACACTGCACGGACTTCATCTGGTAAGACCCCTGTATACCGCTGTATACCTGTGTATACTGCTATATACCACTGTATACTGCCACCCCCACTTGTATACACTGTACACTGCACGGACTTCGTCTGGTGAGACCCCTGTATACCGCTATATACCTGTATATAACACTATATACCACTATATACTGCCACCCCCACCTGTATACACTGTACACTGCACCAACTTCATCTGGTGAGACCCCTGTTTACTGCTATATACCGTTATATACCTGTGTACACCACTGTATACCACTATACGTTACCCTCACCTGTATACACTGCATGGACTTCACCTGGTGAGACCCCTGTATATACCACTGTATACTGTCACCACCACCTGTATATACTGTATGCTGCACTGACTTTAACTTGTGAGACCCCTGTATACTGCTATATACCTGTGTACACCATTTTATACCTCTATACACCACTGTATACTGTTCGAACTTCATGTGGGAGGACCCTGATATACGTCTATATACCTGTGTACACCACTGTGTACTGTTACCCCCACCTGTATACACTGTATACTGCACGGACTTCATCTGTTGAGACCCCGATATACCGCCGTATACCTCAGTATACTGCCGTGTACCTCTATATACTGCTATCTAGCTCTAAATAGTGTCACCCTACACTTGTATACTCTGCACCAACTGTATCTGATGAGACCCCGGTATACTGCTATATACTTCTATATATTACTGTTTACTTACATATACTGTATATATCTCTGTATACTGTTACATACCTGTATATACTGTATGCTCCAGCTGTGTATACTGTTACATACCTGTATATACTGTATGCTCCAGCTGTGTATACTGTATATTGCAACATATTTATCTGATGAGACCCTGATATACCGCTTTATACTTCTGTATACTGTTATATACCTCTATATACTGTCATCCCCACTTGTGTAGTCTGCACTGACTTCATCTGGTGAGACCCTGATATACTGCTGTATATGCACTATATACACCTATACTGCTTTATATCCCTGTATACCACTATATACCACTATATACACCTATACTGCTTTATATCCCTGTATACCACTATATACACCTATACTTCTTTATATCCCTGTATACCACTATATACACCTATACTTCTTTATATCCCTGTATACCACTATATACACCTATACTGCTGTATATCCCTGTATACCACTATATACACCTATACTGCTTTATATTATGTTGTTACCTGCCACTGTACCGCTGTATACTCTACTCTAACCTGTATGCCCCTATATACCACTATATACACCTATACTGCTTTAAATTATGTTGTTACCTGCCACTGTACCGCTATATACTCTACTCCCACCTGTATACACTGTACACTGCACCGCCCTTATCTGATGAGACCGCTACATACACCAATATACTGTGTATATACCTCTCCTATATATTGTATCCCCCTCAAAAACACACAGACCCTCCTCCCCTATAGTGCCCCACATAGTCGCCACCCTCCTCCCCTATAGTGCCCCACATAGTCGTCACCCTCCTCCCCTATAGTGCCCCACGTAGTCGCCACCCTCCTCCCCTATAGTGCCCCACATAGTCGCCACCCTCCTCCCCTATAGTGCCCCACATAGTCGCCACCCTCCTCCCCTATAGTGCCCCACATAGTCGCCACCCTCCTCCCCTATAGTGCCCCACATAGTCGCCACCCTCCTCCCCTATAGTGCCCCACATAGTCGCCACCCACCTCCCCTATAGTGCCCCACGTAGTAGCCACCCTCCTCCCCTATAGTTCCCCAGTCGGCCCACACGGACCGCCCATATTATATTCTTTATCCCACCTGTATGTATCATCCATCACCGTACTTCTATTATATCAGTATTCTCCTACACACTTGTGGTTGCTGACTCTTGGGGGGCAGTGTGCTTACCCGGCTCTTGGTGACTTGTGGGGTGAGATGTTGGACTAATGCCCCCCCCCCCCATTGTCTTGCCCTCTGCCCTTCTTCTGACTAATAGACGTCTTTTTTTTTTTTTTTTTTTTCCCTCTCTTTCAGGGGCTTTGGGAAGCAGGGATTTCAGTGTCAAGGTAAGACCCCCATCCCCCCATCCCCCCAACCTCTGACCCCCTGGTTGCTGCCACTCTCTACTCTGTTGGGTGGGGTAGTCGGGGACAGAAGGAAATTTCATGTTCCCGAAGATGCCGCCTGGCCCTTCCCCTGAGGATCTCACTGTACAGAGAGGACGCTGTGCTCCAGCCTGATCGTGTGTATTGCTCCGCCCACCTTGTTATCTGACACATTATATCACACTTGCTGACATCATATTCCTGTCAGTCTCAGCAACCAATCACAGTGCAGCTCACAGCTCTGGTAAAATGAAAGCTGAGCTGTGATTGGTTGCTGTGAGCAGTTTACACCAGTGCATATTTTACACCCTTTTATAAATCTGGGCCTTAGTGTTACTGCATGAGAACGTGGTTAGATTCCCTCACAAACTGAGCCTTTTCAAGGCTGACAGACTCTATCCTTCCCTGTTATCCTGAGCTTTTCTATTGACTGTATCCTCCCCTGTAAATCAGAGCTTTTCTGTAGACTTTATCCTCCCCTGTTACACTAAGCTTTTCTATAAACTGTATCCTCCCCTGTTTTTCTGAGCTTTTCTATAGACTGTATCCTCCCCTGTTATCCTGAGCTTTTCTATAGCCACTACCCTCCCCTGTTACAGAGTTTTTTTTTAGACTGTATCCTCCACTGTTATCCTGAGCTTTTCTATAGCCACTACCCTCCCCTGTTACACTGAGCTTTTCTATAAACTGTATCCTCCCCTGTTTTTCTGAGCTTTTCTATAGACTGTATCCTCCCCTGTTATCCTGAGCTTTTCTATAGCCACTACCCTCCCCTGTTACACTGAGCTTTTCTATAAACTGTATCCTCCCCTGTTTTTCTGAGCTTTTCTATAGACTAACCTCCCCTATGACTTTTTAGCTTTCCTATAGACTGAGCTTTTTGTAGCGCTCGCTCACATCAGGTATTGTGTGTGTTGTTGATCGGAGATGATTAGATGATATGCAATTATTTTAAGCTCCTCTGTAAATCTCTATGGTATATAATGGGGGGGCTTCACCCTGGGAGCGTAATTTCTGCTCTTGTGTGCAGTGTAATATGTCATGTATCTCTGTATCACTGCTGACTGTATCCGCTGCAGGTAGAGCAGGCTTTACTGTATCGCCGCCGACAGTATCTGCCACAGGTAGAGCAAGCTTCAGTGTATCATCGCTGACCGTATCCGCTGCAGGTGGATCAGCCTTAAGTGTATCACTGTTAACTGTATCCGCCACAGGTAGAGCAGGCTTCAGTGTATCATCGCTGACCGTATCCGCTGCAAGAAGAGCAGGCTCTGCTGACTGTATCCTCTGCAGGTAGAGCAGGCTTTACTGTATCACCACTGACTGTATCCACTGCAATTAAAGAAGGCTTTATCACTGCTGACTTTATCCGCTGCAGGTAGATCAGGCTTTAGTGTATCACTGGTGACTGTAGCCACTGCAGGCAGAGTAGGCTTCAGTGTACCGCTGCTCACCATATCCGCTGCAAAAAGAGCAGGCACCGCTGACTGTATCCACTGCAGGTAGAGCAGGCTTTAGTGTATCACTGTTGAATGCATCCGCTGCAGGTAGAGCAAGATTTAGTGTATCACCACTGACTGTATTTGCTGCAGGTAGAGCAGGCTTTACTGTATTACCGCTGACTGTATTCGCTGCAGGTAGAGCAGGCTTTAGTGTATCATTGGCCCCTGGCACAGGCTGGTAGCACATACCCGCTTGTTTATGCCACTAGAACAATGCGCCGTCTGTCCGCTATAACATAGGCCCACGTTCCTTGCACGACTCGCGGCGGTGGATGAAGTCTTTGTTTTCCGTACACGGTCGGCGTCCCTGAGCCTTGTGCGTGGGGGCTTCTGGTTTGTGTCTGATGTGGGGGGCAGGGACTGTCAGGGCATGCTATAGACTGAGGAGAGCGCCATATGGTGCATACAGTCATACAGGCTGGGGGAAAACAATATGTAAAGTACCCCCCCCCCCCCCCCAATAGCAGAAAGGGGTCTAACTCTCTGGTGGCCCCTACTGGAGGGGCAGCATCCTGCAATGACTTATGGTCAGGGTTAGACAAACACGGCCACTTTCTTCCAGTAAGTTTAGTTTGAGCTGCAGTACCACACACAACCACAGACAGGGGTGGTGCTGTTTTATCCTTGTACCATCAGAGTTACTATAGTGGAGTTTAGTCTCTGGATGACGGATGTTGATGATAAGTGACACTTAATTACTGCGTTTAATTACCAAAAAAATATAATTAATTGGGCCTGGTGCCAAACGGAAGCGATGAAGGGTTAATGTGCAGGTCCTGAGGACAAGATGGCAGCCATCCGGGGGGAGGGGTGGTGGGCCGCAGTGGTGAAGGGGTTAATGCCGCCCGCTTGTTAATTCAGTTTCCATTTGATCCGGGTTTTCCCGAGTGAATATAAATATGAATGTTGCTGTTTACCATATCAAACGGCAGAGGGGGGGATTGTGGGGGATGAGCGCCCCCTGCTGTTCACAGATCTGCAGAAATACTGAACTGAGAGAGTGGACCCCACAGACGTGACCCCCAACACGTGCACGCACGCGGCCATGACCCCAACACGTGCACGCCCACAGCCATGACCCCAACACGTGCACGCCCACGGCCCTGACTCCCCAACACGTGCACGTCCGCAGCACAGACCGGAAACACCCAACAAGTGCATGTCTACAGCACATACCCTGGACCCCCGACACGTGCACGCCTACGACACAGACCACCAACACATGCACGTCCGCAGCACAGACCTGGGACACCCAACAAGTGTATGTCTACTACTGACACATGTACCCCCACTGCACTGACCCCCGACACATGCAGTCTCACGGCACTGACCACAGATGTCCAACATGTGGATTCCCACGCACTGACCCCCAATACATGCACGCCTACAGCACCAACCCCAGACCCCCAACAGGTGTACGCTCACAGTGCAGAACCCGACAAATGTACACCCGCAGCACTAACCCCCTGATAAGTGTATGCCCATAGCAGACCCCCAACACGTGCACACCCGCAGCACAGACCTGGGACCCCTGACACTTCCACAGCAATGGTGAAGGGCTACAGGGTAAAGCATGGTGGCAAGAGCTGACTAGTTGTTGATGGTTTCCCTGGATGTCAGGAAGTGGTTCTCTGTGGGGAGGCGGGTTCTGGGGTCTATGGGCCCCTGCTGTGGGGCCCCAATCGCTCTCATACTCTTCTCTTCTCTAGGAGGGACGTGACTGTCAAGAAGCTGCTGCTCCCCCGGGAGGTGATGGGAACCAAGTGGCCTTTGAGGAAATCCTTAAAGGGCCGGCATCCCCGAACCACAGCAGGGCGGTGGGAGTGATCCTGTGACTTTCTGGGGTCAGGGATGATGGGAGTGATACATTGTGTGCGATAGGAGATTAGAGTGTGAGCTCCTGGGGTCAGGGATGATAGGAGTGATACTCTGTGTAATAGGAGATTAGAGTGTGAGCTCCTGGGGTCAGGGATGATAGGAGTGATACTCTGTAATAGGAGATTAGAGTGTGAGCTCTTAGGGATGATGGGAGTGATACATTGTGTGTGATAGGAGATTAGAGTGTGAGCTCCTGGGGTCAGGGATGATAGGAGAGATACATTGTGTGTGATAGGAGATTAGAGTGTGAGCTCCTGGGGTCAGGGATGATGGGAGTGATACATTGTGTGTGATAGGAGATTAGAGTGTGAGCTCCTGGGGTCAGGGATGATAGGAGTGATGTGTACAGGCAGCTGTGCAGGTGCTGGCTGGTACTTGTAGTGCAGCCTCTGTGGCCCCTCCCCTGCTCCCTCTCTTGGCAGTTGTGTAGATTTGTGCAGATTGTGACCTTTAAGAACTATTTGCCTTTCCTCTATATTTATATCCAGCGGGGGGAGGTAGTAGATGAGATACGCCCCCTCCCCTCCTGCACCCACGGTGTTGGGGTTTCCCGGGTGCTGTGTTTTTTTTCCCCTGTAGGGGGGGACAGCCCCGATACATAATGTATCAGTCATAGTGATAGGAGGTCACATGACTTCTGGGGGGGCGCATGATCACCTGACCCCGAAACCCACCAGAGGGGGCGCTGTGTGTGTGATCACCTGACCCTGGGAGCCCACCAGAGGGGGCACTGTGTGTGTGATCACCTGACCCTGGGAGCCCACCAGAGGGGGCGCTGTGTGTGATCACTGGACCCTGGGACTCCACCAGAGGGGGCGCTGTGTGTGTGATCACCTGACCCTGGGACCCCACCAGAGGGGGCACTGTGTGATCACTGGACCCTGGGAGCCCACCAGAGGGGGCGCTGTGTGTGTGATCACCTGACCCTGGGACCCCACCAGAGGGGGCACTGTGTGATCACTGGACCCTGGGAGCCCACCAGAGGGGGCGCTGTGTGTGTGATCACCGGACCCTGGGACCCCACCAGAGGGGGAGCTGTGTGTGTGATCACCGGACCCTGGGACCCCACCAGAGGGGGCGCTGTGTGTGTGATCACCGGACCCTGGGACCCCACCAGAGGGGGCGCTGTGTGTGTGATCACCGTACCCTGGGAGCCCACCAGAGGGGGCGCTGTGTGTGTGATCACCTGACCCTGGGAGCCCACCAGAGGGGGAGCTGTGTGTGTGATCACCGGACCCTGGGACCCCACCAGAGGGGGCGCTGTGTGTGTGATCACCTGACCCTGGGAGCCCACCAGAGGGGGCGCTGTGTGTGTGATCACCGGACCCTGGGAGCCCACCAGAGGGGGTGCTGTGTGTGTGCTCACCAGAGGGGGCGCTGTGTGTGTGATCACCAGACCCTGGGACCCCACCAGAGGGGGCACTGTGTGATCACCGGACCCTGGGACCCCACCAGAGGGGGCGCTGTGTGTGTGATCACCTGACCCTGGGAGCCCACCAGAGGGGGCGCTGTGTGTGTGATCACCGGACCCTGGGAGCCCACCAGAGGGGGTGCTGTGTGTGTGCTCACCAGAGGGGGCGCTGTGTGTGTGATCACCAGACCCTGGGTCCCCACCAGAGGGGGCACTGTGTGATCACCGGACCCTGGGAGCCCACCAGAGGGGGCGCTGTGTGTGTGATCACCGGACCCTGGGAGCCCACCAGAGGGGGCGCTGTGTGTGTGCTCACCAGAGGGGGCGCTGTGTGTGTGATCACCAGACCCTGGGAGCCCACCAGAGGGGGCGCTGTGTGTGTGCTCACCAGAGGGGGCGCTGTGTGTGTGATCACCGGACCCTGGGACCCCACCAGAGGGGGAGCTGTGTGTGTGATCACCGCACCCTGGGACCCCACCAGAGGGGGCGCTGTGTGTGTGATCACCGGACCCTGGGACCCCACCAGAGGGGGCGCTGTGTGTGTGATCACCGGACCCTGGGAGCCCACCAGAGGGGGAGCTGTGTGTGTGATCACCGGACCCTGGGACCCCACCAGAGGGGGCGCTGTGTGTGTGATCACCGGACCCTGGGAGCCCACCAGAGGGGGCGCTGTGTGTGTGCTCACCAGAGGGGGAGCTGTGTGTGTGATCACCGGACCCTGGGACCCCACCAGAGGGGGCGCTGTGTGTGTGATCACCAGACCCTGGGAGCCCACCAGAGGGGGCGCTGTGTGTGTGATCACCAGACCCTGGGAGCCCACCAGAGGGGGCGCTGTGTGTGTGATCACCGGACCCTGGGAGCCCACCAGAGGGGGCGCTGTGTGTGTGATCACCGGACCCTGGGAGCCCACCAGAGGGGGCGCTGTGTGTGTGATCACCGGACCCTGGGAGCCCACCAGAGGGGGCGCTGTGTGTGTGTAATTACCTGACCCCGGGACCCAACTACAGAGGGCGTTGTGTGTGATCACCTGACCCCAGGACATCATGAGAGGGGATGCTGTGTGTGACCACCTGACCCGGGGACCCCACCAGAGGGGGCACTGTGTGTGTGTGATCACCTGACCCTGTGGCCCCACTAGAGGGGGCGCTGTGTGTGTAATCACCGGGACCTCACCAGAGGGGGCGCTGTGTGTGTAATCACCGGGACCTCACCAGAGGGGGCGCTGTGTGTGTGATCACCGGACCCTGGGAGCCCACCAGAGGGGGCGCTGTGTGTGTGATCACCTGATCCTGGGACCCACCAGAGGGGGCACTGTCTGTGTTATCACCTGACCCTGGGACCCCACCAGAGGGGGCGCTGTGTGTGTAATTACGTGACCCCGGGACCCCTCTAGAGGGGGGACTGTGTGTAATTACCTGACCCCAGGACCCTACCACAGAGGGCGTTGTGTGTGATCACCTGACCCCAGGACATCACGAGGGGGGACACTGTGTGTGACCACCTGACCCAGGGACCCCTTCAGAGGGGGTACTGTGTGTGTGTGATCACCTGACCCTGGAGTCCCACTAGAGGGGGCACTGTGTGTAATCAGCGGGACCTCACCAGAGGGGGTGCTATTTGTGTGATCACCTGACCCTGGGAACCCATCAGAGGGGGCGCTATGTGTGTGATCACCTGACCCTGAAACCCACCAGAGGGGGCGCTGTGTGTGTGATCACCTGACCCCGAAACCCACCAGAGGGGGCGCTGTGTGTGTGATCACCTGACCCCAGGACCACCAGAGTTTATAGGAGAGACTCATCGTAGTACGTACTGCACTCTTTATCGTACTGTACAGCTGCAATTACTAATCTGCTGGCTTCAGAGCTGAAATCTTTAAGCTGTGTGGTGTTTGCATGCTTTGCCTTATAGGCAGAGTTGTGAGTGCAGCTCTGGAGTGTGCTATTGGTGTAAACTGGCCCTGTTCTTAGGCTGTAACTATGTGTTAGAGGGAAGGGTGTACCATTACATCTTTTCTCTCCTGCAGATGGTGGGGGTAGTTGTCCCCTCAGTATAACACTAGAGCTGCTGCAGATGGTGGTATCTCTGTGTGCTGGTGTAGCAGAGCTGTGTCGGTGTGCTGCAGCTGTGCAGCTTCAGTGACCTCCGCTCTTGGACAGTGTCCCGGAGTCTGGAGCTCAGTATCTGAGATGGATCCAAGACGGATTATGGAGCAGATCGGTTATGAGGGGGCATGCTGAAGGGTTAAAGGGGAACTCCACAGCCGCACACTCAGCACACATATTCCTCTATCAAGCTAGGAGTTGTAGTTCTGGAATCTGCCACAGATTGGGAAGCAGGATGCACAGTTGGGATGTAGTGAAGGCTGTCAGGGCTTGCTGGGAGTTGTAGTCTAGCTGGTGGTCGTGGCGCAGGATGCAAAAGTGGGATGTAGTGTAGGCTGTCAGGGCATGCTGGGAGTTGTAGTTTAGCAATAGACCGCACAGGTGGGATGCACTGAAGGATGTCTAGGCATGCTGAGAGTTGTAGTTTATCAATAGGCTACACAGATGGGATGCACTAAAGGATGTCTAGGCATGCTGGGAGTTGTAGTTTAGCAATAGACTACACAGGTGGGATGCACTAAAGGATGTCTAGGCATGCTGGGAGTTGTAGTTTAGCAATAGGCTGCACATGTGGGATGCACTAAAGGATGTCTAGGCATGCTGGGAGTTGTAGTTTAGCAATAGACTACACAGGTGGGATGCACTGAAGGATGTCTAGGCATGCTGGGAGTTGTAGTTTTCCACGATAAAGCTGTGTGGTTGTGATTTCACCTGATAATGTGATTGGTCAGTAGGTCACAGGTACACCTGCTGTCCTCAGCTCTCATCACCTGAACTGATGGTTAACTCTTTGCTCCCCACAGGCTGCACATTGTCCACAGATAACGGTAGAGGCCGTGTGGAGCGACATGTATGCAGTGTAGGCGGCGGGGGTCCCGGGCTCGTTGTTTGTTCTGCACTGGGCTGTAGTAACAATAGTGTACTGTAGGAGGTGGCAGAGACAGTCAGGACCCCCCACCAGCGGCATTACCCCTGCCTGCTGTCAGACTGATACATTGGAGCAAACTCCCAGCAGTGGATGTACAACTCTCATCATGCCCTGACGGCTGACTGTGTTTGAACCTTGAAGAGCCAGCGGTTGAGGCACACAGATGTAATGCCTCAATGTCGGGGCAGAGCATGCTGGGAGTTGTAGTGCATCAGCTGTAGTACTGTGTGGTCCCCATCTGTCCACAGTAACTGGTCATCACTGTAGTGGAGTTGTCACAGTGTATCGCCAGACGGTCTGACCAGATTCCATAGCTCGCTCCTCCAGACTTGGTACAACCCATGGGGGGAAGTGTGTGTGTGTGTGTGATGGGGGTGGGGGTGGGTTAGATGAAAGGTCGCAAAGGGATCGGTGAGATGAAAGTTCGGAGGCGGTGTGTGAGATGAAAGGTCGCTCTCCTTATTGCCCCTGTCCCATCTCCGCACACTCATGTGAGTCACTATCGTCCTCTGAACTCGACTCATGAGCACGAAATCCCCAGAAACTTCCTGTATGACTGGAGGCTTCCCCGGAGCCATAAACTGCAGGACATGAGTGTATCAGTGCAGTGAGCTCATCTGCCTATATACTGATGGTTTGTTACAGTGTATCAGTGCAGTGAGCTCATCTGCCTATATACTGATGGTTTGTTACAGTGTATCAGTGTATTGAGCTCATCTGCTCATGTACTGATGGTTTGTTACAGTGTATCAGTGCAGTAAGCTCACTCTACTATATACTGATGTTTTTCTCTATTAGTCCTGTATTGTCTATGCTGGATTCTATTGAAGCAAACCTTCAGCTTTAGGGTATAAACCCACACACCGTATACGCAGCGTATTTACTGCTGCGATACGCAGCAAATACGCAGCAAAAACGCAACAAATACGCAGCAGATTAGATCTAAATAACTGATCACAGCATCAAATCTACACCATCAAATCTGCTGCAGATCTGCTGCGTATCTGCTGCGTATACGGTGTGTGTGTTTGTACCCTCAGGTATACGCAGCAGATACGCAGCCAGTCTCGGTGCAGCCCCCGGCGGCCAGTCCATGTGTAATAGCAGTGCACGGCTGATGATTGTCCAAACCTGTCTATGCTCCCTGTATGTGTCCTGACACCATGCGCTGCGCTGTCTGAGCTGACAGGCCGCTCAGCCGTTCACTGGTCCGGGCCGCCATGGCCTGTCCGCTCAGACAGGCCGCTCTGAAGCCACAGTGTGCGGTGCCAGGACAGATACAGAGCTCAGAAGACGAGTGTGGACAGGTGAAGTATTAACTGTTAGGGCAAGGGCTGCACGGACATCACTAATGTCCGTGCAGCCCTTGCTAAACGATTATTGGGCTGCGTAATAGGCCCAGTAAACAAGCGCCAATCTAGCAGATCGACGCTCATTTACAGTATTGATCGGGCCTTCATCGGCCCGTGTAATAGGACCCTAAGTCAGTGTGGTACAACTCCCCCATTGTCTTGTGTGGGGGCATCCCCCTAGAGCTGATGGCAGGAGTCACCCGGCTGCGGCTGATGAGGGGATCAACAATTCCCCATGCATGATTTGGTCGGAGATGAATTCATAAGCGGCTCAGTCATGTGTCTATAGGAGTCACGCTATGGGGGCCATGTACAGGAGGGACTCCTCTGTCTACCTGCTGCAGAGGCAGTGACATACAGTATAACCGGGTCTCCATATCTGTGGGATCCCCCTGAGCTGGACTGTTTTACACCCTGATCGTATACAGGGCGGGCGTTATTTAGCGGGGCCCTGGTGGATGTCAACCCTCCCCTATCATAGATATACAGCAGGCATTATATAGCGGGGCCCCTGGTCGATGTGGACCCTCCCCTATCATAGATATACAGCAGGCATTATATAGCTGAGACCCTCCCCTATCATAGATATACAGGGTGGACATTATATAACTGAGACCCTCCCCTATCATAGATATACAGAGCGGGCATTATATAGCTGAGACCCTCCCCTATCATAGATATACAGCAGGCATTATATAGCTGAGACCATCCCCTATCATAGATATACAGAGCGGACATTATATAGCTGAGACCCTCCCCTATCATAGATATAGAGCGGGCATTACATAGCGGGGCCCCTGGTGGATGTGGACCCTCCCCTATCATAGATATACAGCAGGCATTATATAGCGGGGCCCCTGGTGGATGTGGACCCTCCCCTGTCATAGATATACAGGGTGGACATTATATAACGGGGACCCTGGTGGATGTGGACCCTCGCCTATCATAGATATACAGAGCCGACATTATATGGCGGGGACCCTCCCCTATCATAGATATACAGGGTGGACATTATATAGCGGAGACCCTCCCCTATCATAGATATACAGAGCGGACATTATATAGCGGGGACCCTCCCCTATCATAGATATACAGAGCGGACATTATATAGCGGGGACCCTCCCCTATCATAGATATACAGAGCGGACATTATATAGCGGAGACCCTCCCCTATCATAGATATACGGGGTGGACATTATATAACGGGGACCCTGGTGGATGTGGACCCTCCCCTATCATAGATATACAGAGTGCATGTGGACCCCCACCTATAATAGATATTTGGCCTGAGAGTTTGTGTCAGTGTATCCATGTAGATGCAGCAACTCACATCTCTTTACTGTGCTGAGGGTTTGTTACAGTGCATCAGGCTAGATACAGCAGGTCACAGCTCTGTATTGTACTGAGGGTCTGTTACATTGTATCAGTGCAGGAATAATCTGCTGATACACTGTACAGCTAAGACAGCACAAGCGCTCTAGATACAGCAGAGCTCGCACCTCTCCTGCCAAGGCCGGTTTAGGCTCTATATCTGCAGTTACTGGGCAGCATCCTCACTGTTGCCCTGATTATGGTGGTCACTCCTCTCCGTGGCCCTGAGCTCTCCGACAGCGTCATGGGGCCCCTGGAGTTTACATCTCCTGAGTGTGTTTTCTCTGTAATCCAAGCAATGGTCTCACGTCTTCCCTTTTATGGCGTCGCCGCGTCTAACCGTACGTAATGTGTAGCAATAAAGCATCACCCAGTACTAACAGTCTGGTCAGTGTGTGGAGCGATGGTCTGCAGAGCTTACTGGTGCAATAATCTGCAGGATACATCACTGTGGATGTGTCAGGAGGTAGAGAGGACAGAGTGATGTTCTGCAAATCTGTAGAGAGTTCAGGGGTGTAATGTTTAGGAGCTCCCCTAGCGGTTAGTGTTATATCACCTGTCATTTTAGAGAGCTGCAGACTGTTGTGTGATTTGCTGCAGCGCTCCTAGTGGTCAGTGTATAACACCTGCCATTATAAAGGGCCTGGGCAGCAGGCTGTGTGTGGTCTCCAGCAGCGCCCCTAGTGGTCAGTGTATAACCCCTGTTATTATAGAGGGCTGGCCCTGCAGGCTATGTGTGATCTCCAGCAGCGCCCCTAGTGGTCAGTGTATAACCCCTGTTATTATAAAGGGCCTGGGCAGCAGGCTATGTGTGGTCTCCAGCAGCGCCCCTAGTGGTCAGTGTATAACCCCTGTTATTATAGAGGGCTGGGGCTGCAGGCTATGTCTGGTCTCCAGCAGCGCCCCTAGTGGTCAGTGTATAACCCCTGTTATTATAGAGGGCTGGCCCTGCAGGCTATGTGTGCTCTCCAGCAGCAGCGCCCCTAGTGGTCAGTGTATAACCCCTGTTATTATAGAGGGCTGGGGCTGCACGCTATGTCTGGTCTCCAGCAGCGCCCCTAGTGGTCAGTATATAACTCCTTTTATTATAGAGGGCTGGGGCTGCAGGCTGTTATGTGAATAGTACACCATCTGGTCAGTATTATGTGAGTATAGAGCCCCAGGAACCAGGAAGAACAGGCTGAGCACAACTGAGGAATCTCCCCGGACCAGTAGAGCAGAGGCCACTTCTCTGTGACTGCCCGGTCCTCGGCCCCCCAGGAATGTGGCTGTGCGGCAGGGAGTGGCCCCAGGGGCAGGGCCGGGCACATCTCCTGGCAGCCGTGCTCTACTGTTTGCCTTCTTTTTTACATGTCTCCTCTTGCCAACATGTTGTCACGTCCCCCGGAGCGGCGCTCATTGTTTCACACACTGGGAGTGAATTACAGGTTGTACACACTTACACAGTGTGTGATCACGAGCCGCTGTGTCACTAGTCCTGCCGGTCTGGGGGATCCGTGCTGGCTGGCCGCCATATTGCTCCACCAAAGCCGTAAGAAATCTTAGTGGATGATAAATCTGTACGTCCCTTTCTGCAGACCCTCATACCATGAGCATAATGAGCAGGACGCATAAGGTACCAGAGATCCCTGGGGTGACCGCATGAAGTGCCGAGGGTCCACAGGGTGACCGCATGAAGTGCCGAGGGTCCGCCGGGTGACCGCATGAAGTGCCGAGGGTCCGCCGGGTGACCGCATGAAGTGCCGAGGGTCCGCCGGGTGACCGCATGAAGTGCCGAGGGTCCGCCGGGTGACCGCATGAAGTGCCGAGGGTCCGCCGGGTGACCGCATGAAGTGCCGAGGGTCCGCCGGGTGACCGCATGAAGTGCCGAGGGTCCGCCGGGTGACCGCATGAAGTGCCGAGGGTCCGCCGGGTGACCGCATGAAGTGCCGAGGGTCCGCCGGGTGACCGCATGAAGTGCCGAGGGTCCGCCGGGTGACCGCATGAAGTGCCGAGGGTCCGCCGGGTGACCGCATGAAGTGCCGGGTGACCGCATGAAGTGCCGAGGGTCCGCCGGGTGACCGCATGAAGTGCCGAGGGTCCGCCGGGTGACCGCATGAAGTGCCGAGGGTCCGCCGGGTGACCGCATGAAGTGCCGAGGGTCCGCCGGGTGACCGCATAAAGTGCCGAGGGTCCGCCGGGTGACCGCATGAAGTGCCGAGGGTCCGCCGGGTGACCGCATGAAGTGCCGAGGGTCCGCCGGGTGACCGCATGAAGTGCCGAGGGTCCCCTATCACCTTTCCCGTCTCGTCTGTGTGCCCCCCTTTCTTGCAGGTTCTGGGAAACTCCACGAAAAACAATTTCTATACTGATGAAGCACCAAAAGCTGAATGTGGGGGAAATAAATCATTTCTCACTGCTGCCTCTTCTCTCCACTCCCCATCTCCTCCTTGTCTCCATTTCTCATCTCCTCCTCCTCTACTCCTTATCTCCTCCTTTTTTTCCTCCTCTCCTCTTCCTTTCCCCTTCTCTTCCCATCCCATCGTTTCCCTCCTTCTCATCTCTCCCCCTGTATCCTTCTCTCCTCCCCTCTCCCGTCTCCTCCCCTCTCCCCGTCCCCTCCTCCCCATCGTCCTCTCCCCCTGTATCCTTCTGGCCTCTTCCCCCGTCCCCTCCACCCCATCTCTCCCCCTGTATCCTTCTCGCCTTTCCCCCGTCTCCTCCCCTCTCCCCGTCTCCTCCCCTCTCCCCGTCTCCTCCCCTCTCCCCGTCTCCTCCCCTCTCCCCGTCCCCTCCCCTCTCCCCGTCCCCTCCCCTCTCCCCGTCCCCTCCCCTCTCCCCGTCCCCTCCACCCCATCTCTCCCCCTGTATCCTTCTTGCCTCTCCCCCCGTCTCCTCCCCTCACTGTCACTTCTGTAGCCTCCGCACAATATCCTGTGAGTATGCCCCCTCCGACCTCCCAGCCCTGCGCATTTTCTGATGTATATCAACAATTCCCTGTAATCCTGGCCTAACCGGCTTTACTTTGATGGAGAAGATCAGACATTAGTGCTGGACGCAGCCAATCGCATCTCATTTTCTGCTTTCAGGGAACATAAAACATGACAGATGTGCGATCAGAGGGGCTGTGGTGTCCTGATCATACACTGTACATGTGTGTGCACATACACGGCCATTCACACGTGTGTGTGTGTGTATATAGTGATCAGTACATGATCTATAGTCTGATCATACATAGGAAGGAGCTGATCCCACCATCCGATCATACACATTAGGGAACTGGTCATACACAGGAGGGAGCTGATCCCACTATGTGATCATACACAGGAGGGAGCTGACCCCACCGTCTGATCACACACAGGAGGGAGCTGATCCCACTATGTGATCATACACAGGAGGGAGCTGATCCCACCGTCTGAACACACACAGGAGGGAGCTGATCCCACCATGTGATCATACACAGGAGGGAGCTGACCCCACCGTCTGATCACACACAGGAGGGAGCTGATCCCACCGTCTGATCACACACAGGAGGGAGCTGATCCCACCGTCTGATCACACACAGGAGGGAGCTGATCCCACCGTCTGATCACACACAGGAGGGAGCTGATCCCACCGTCTGATCACACACAGGAGGGAGCTGATCCCACCGTCTGATCACACACAGGAGGGAGCTGATCCCACCGTCTGATCACACACAGGAGGGAGCTGATCCCACCGTCTGATCACACACAGGAGGGAGCTGATCCCACCGTCTGATCACACACAGGAGGGAGCTGATCCCACCGTCTGATCACACACAGGAGGGAGCTGATCCCACCGTCTGATCACACACAGGAGGGAGCTGATCCCACCGTCTGATCACACAGGAGGGAGCTGATCCCACCGTCTGATCACACACAGGAGGGAGCTGATCCCACCGTCTGATCACACACAGGAGGGAGCTGATCCCACCGTCTGATCACACACAGGAGGGAGCTGATCCCACCGTCTGATCACACACAGGAGGGAGCTGATCCCACCGTCTGATCACACACAGGAGGGAGCTGATCCCACCGTCTGATCACACACAGGAGGGAGCTGATCCCACCGTCTGATCACACACAGGAGGGAGCTGATCCCACCGTCTGATCACACACAGGAGGGAGCTGATCCCACCGTCTGATCACACACAGGAGGGAGCTGATCCCACTGTCTGATCACACACTACTGTTGTACCCAGTGCTGCGTTACTTCCCAGTGCCCAACAGCCCTGACACCAGTGTCAGCATGTCTCTCCCCACTATGCCCCCCCCCTTGTTGTCACTCCTCTGTCCCCCAGTATGGATGTGTTGCTCCCATAGTGGTGCGATCTCTTCCCTGTCTGTTAGGGGTTGTAGTTCCCTACTGGCTCCCATCTCTCTGGACGTGGCATCTGGGCATCTCGGGACACTACAGTATTCAGAGGGGATTAAGGGATCGGTGCGTACAGCTGATGCCCCCTGAATGCCAGAGAACACTAGACTCTGCCATGATAGGGATTAACCCTTTAAGTGTGGCTGGATGGGATAGGGGTCTGTGGTCGGGGGTCTCACATCTCATCAGGTCTTGTTACTACTGTCCGTGCTGGATGTCTCTACATGATTTCTACCGCTGCCGGTGGTGCCCCCTCCTGTGCCCTGTGTCTACCTCACTTCTGCAGGAAGAGCAGACACTTAGCCTTGTTTACCTTATGGAGGAGAATGAAGTATGGCACTCAGTGCTGAGAGGAGCCGGGCACTGCCATGTGCAATACTATCACCCTGCAATCAGTGCCTGGCAGTCCTTACCCACCACCGCACAGACATCACTGCCCTCCAGATATCAGTTATATTATACAGGAAGTGACATCACTACCCTCCAGATATCAGTTATATTATACAGCAGTGACATCACTGCCCTCCAGATATCAGTTATATTATACAGGAAGTGACATCACTGCTCTCCAGATATCCGTTATATTATACAGGAAGTGACATCACTGCCCTCCAGATATCAGTCATATTATACGGGAGGTGACATCACTGCCCTCCAGATATCAGTTATATTATACAGCAGTGACATCACTGTTTTCCAGATATCAGTTATATTATACAGCAGTGACATCACTGCCCTCCAGATATCAGTTATATCATACAGCAGTGACATCACTGTTCTCCTGATATCAGTCATATTATACAGGAGGTGACATCACTGCTCTCCAGATATCAGCTATATTATACAGCAGTGACATCACTGCTCCCCAGATATCAGTTATATTATACAGGAGGTGACATCACTGCCCTCCAGATATCAGTTATATTATACAGGAAGTGACATCACTGCCCTTCAGATATCAGTTATATTATACAGGAAGTGACATCACTGTTTTCCAGATATCAGTTATATTATACTGGAAGTGACATCACTGCTCTCCAGATATCAGTTATACGGAAAGTGACCTGACTGCTCTCCAGATATCAGTTATATTATACAGGAGGTGACCTCACTGCTCTCCAGATATCAGTTATATTATACAGGAAGTGACATCACTGCCCTCCAGATATCAGTTATATTATACAGGAAGTGACATCACTGCCCTTCAGATATCAGTTATATTATACAGGAAGTGACATCACTGCCCTTCAGATATCAGTTATATTATACAGGAAGTGACATCACTGCCCTTCAGATATCAGTTATATTATACAGGAAGTGACATCACTGCCCTTCAGATATCAGTTATACAGGAAGTGACATCACTGCCCTTCAGATATCAGTTATATTATACAGGAAGTGACATCACTGCCCTTCAGATATCAGTTATATTATACAGGAAGTGACATCACTGCCCTTCAGATATCAGTTATATTATACAGGAAGTGACATCACTGCCCTCCAAATATCAGTTATATTATACAGGAAGTGACATCACTGCCCTTCAGATATCAGTTATATTATACAGGAAGTGACATCACTGTTTTCCAGATATCAGTTATATTATACTGGAAGTGACATCACTGCTCTCCAGATATCAGTTATACGGAAAGTGACCTGACTGCCCTCCAGATATCAGTTATATTATACAGGAAGTGACATTACTGCTGACTGCTCTCCAGATATCAGTTATATTATACAGGAGGTGACCTCACTGCTCTCCAGATATCAGTTATATTATACAATAAGTGACATCACTGCCCTCCAGATATCAGTTATATTGTACAGGAAGTGACATCACTGCTCTCCTCATATCAGTAATACACTCAGCGGCCACTTTATTAGGTACACCATGCTAGTAACGGGTTGGACCCCCTTTTGCCTTCAGAACTGCCTCAATTCTTGGTGGCATAGATACAACAAGGTGCTGGAAGCTTCCTCAGAGATTTTGGTCCATATTGACATGATGGCATCACACAGTTGCCGCAGATTTGTCGGCTGCACATCCATGATGCGAATCTCCCGTTCCACCACATCCCAAAGATGCTCTATTGGATTGAGATCTGGTGACTGTGGAGGCCATTTGAGTACAGTGAACTCATTGTCATGTTCAAGAAACCAGTCTGAGATGATTCTAGCTTTATGACATGGCGCATTATCCTGCTGAAAGTAGCCATCAGATGTTGGGTACATTGTGGTCCTAAAGGGATGGACATGGTCAGCAACAATACTCAGGTAGGCTGTGGCGTTGCAACGATGCTCAATTGGTACCAAGGGGCCCAAAGAGTGCCAAGAAAATATTCCCCACACCATGACACCACCACCACCAGCCTGAACCGTTGATACAAGGCAGGATGGATCCATGCTTTCATGTTGTTGACGCCAAATTCTGACCCTACCATCCGAGTGTCGCAGCAGAAATCGAGACTCATCAGACCAGGCGACGTTTTTCCAATCTTCTACTGTTCAATTTCGATGAGCTTGTGCAAATTGTGGCCTCAGTTTCCTGTGTGGCACCCGGTGTGGTCTTCTGCTGCTGCCCATCTGCCTCAAAGTTGGAGGTACTGTGCGTTCAGAGAGGCTCTTCTGCCTACCTTGGTTGTAACGGTTGGCTATTTGAGTCACTGTTGCCTTTCTATCAGCTCGAACCAGTCTGCCCATTCTCCTCTGACCTCTGGCATCAACAAGGCATTTCCGCCCACAGAACTGCCGCTCACTGGATGTTTTTTCTTTTTCGGACCATTCTCTGTAAACCCTAGAGATGGTTGTGCGTGAAGATCCCAGTAGATCAGCAGTTTTGGAAATACTCAGACCAGCCCTTCTGGCACCAACAACCATGCCACGTTCAAAGGCACTCAAATCACCTTTCTTCCCCATACTGATGCTCGGTTTGAACTGCAGGAGATTGTCTTGACCATGTCTACATGCCTAAATGCACTGAGTTGCCGCCATGTGATTGGCTGATTAGAAATTAAGTGGTAACGTGCAGTTGGACAGGTGTACCTAATAAAGTGGCCGGTGAGTGTATTATACAGCAGTGAAGTCACTTCTCTCTGACCTAATGAGACCACTCTGGGGGGCTCGGTAATGCGAGACTGCTCCACTGGGGAGGCTCTGCACGGGTGTGCTCACTCCTCGGGAATGGGGGGGGGGGTGCGTGCGCTGTGTTGTGCGCTCCTCTTTGTGTGTGTGTGTGGGGGGGGCTGTATGGTGTGCTGGCTCCTCTGGGGGTGGTACTCTTCGTTGTGCTGGCTCCTCGGAGGCAGGGGGGGGGCTGTGGTGTATGTGCTCTCCTCTGGGGGGGCCCTCTGTAGTGTGCGCTCCGGGGGGGGGGGGGGGGTTCTCTGTGGTGTGCGTACTCCTCTGAGGGAAGGATTTCCCAGTTGGACTGGTTTGTAGGGTTGGGACCAGTAGGACCAGTTCCTCTTTATATAAACCTGCAGTATTTCCTTTTTCCTTCTAGTATTTTCTTGGTATAGAGCAAATATTTTTAAAATTTCTATGCAGAAAGTTGTTTTCAGTACCTGTGCCTCACCTGTCCCTGGGAACCCCTAACCCCCTCCTCAATGCAGAGGGACAGAGATTCCCTGCACTCCTGGACTTTGTTATATGTCAACACGATCTTGTATCACTTCCTGTTCACCAGGCATATTGTAAAGTTGTGTAGCCTGCCCTACCCTGCAGAATACTGAGTGCCGCTCTGAAGGTGACCAAAGGAGAAGACCTGATGTAACAGCAGAATAGTGACATGATGTGACAGAAAAATAGTGAGGGCAGCTCTGGAGGATGAAACATGACATCAGAATAGTGATTGCAGCTGTGGATGTGACTGGAGGTAAAAACCTCATGTAGGAGCAGAGTAGTGAGTGCAGCTCTGGATGTGACAGCAGTATCAGAGTGGGCCAGCATTGCCCCCTGGTGGCACTGTGCTTTGTGTGTATCTCAGGGGGTGCGGGGGGGGGTGAATAGTCACAAGCATCGGGTACACAGTGTTTTCTGTACTGTACAGAAGTTAATTTTAGCCACATAAAAGCTCAGGTTGAAGCGGCTCGTGCTGCCAGATCGGAGCTGCGTGGGAATGGCGTCCTTTGTATGGAGAGCGACAGGAGACCTGCATGCAGAATGCGAGGACGTCTTATCCTCACACAGGCTGAAAATTCTCCTCTCTATTGTCGTGGCGCCCCCTGCACGGCGTGAGCCGCCATTACTCCAACCAGCAGATTTTATTTTCGGCTCTGGGCTCATTTATTCCAAACATTAGCGGAATATGAAGCGTTACGGAAAGTTCCTGTCAGCAGGGATGGAACATAGAACGTGGACTATAGCCCCCCCCCCCCCCCTGCATGTCTTCTACATGTAATGCTGCACTTCTGATCCAGTATAAACTCCTGTCACCTCCAGAGCTGAACTCAGTATTCTGCATTTACATCATGCCTTGTCCTCTGGCCACCCCTAGAGCTGCATTCACTATTCAAATGTGACATGGGTTATCCTCTGTTCACCTCCAGAGCTGCACTCACTATTCAGCTGTTACGTTATGTGTTATCCTCCGGTCACCTCCAGTCCGGTATCTCAGTTTCTGAAGAGCTTGGCAGTATCACACACGATTAGATACTCAGCTCTGACTAAAGCATTGCACATGTAGATACATTCTTTCAGAGATGACAGTATTGGATACACACCTCAGCAGGTAGTATCACCCTAGGAGGTTAGATACGTGTCTGGGCAATCAGTATTATGCTTTGATACTGGTGCTGGCCGCTGTTTGGGCAAGGGGGGGGGGGGGCCGGTGGCACATAAGTGCACAGTATCATGGGCCGTGGATTAGTAGCGGCTTAGGCGGCTGATCCAGCGGGGGCCCGGCTGCTGCGGCGCTTCACTCGTCTCATTGATTACATCTCGTTAATGAATTGTCATTTAATCACTTAAACCTTTAATGTCTTCCGGTAATTCTCTAATACCCACAATCCCCCCAAGTTAACCCTCCGCCTGCTGTCAGGGTGCGAGGTTCCCGCGCCAGCCCTTTAAGGCGGTGAGGATGTGGCGCTCCTGATAACACTGCTCCCGGAATATTTCATTTCCTGTTGTGGTGGAGATGGAGTCGCTGCCACTGCTGCCAGACGCCGTGTTTCATCTCCCCATCATCCATTTTTGTGTCTACTATCCCATATAGCCGCCGTTAACGCATATTTAGCTTTCCTGATGTCCTGAAGGGTCGAGGGAGGTATCACAAAGTATCTAAGCCTTACCTGACAGGAAATGAAAGTATGAGGAAGACATTGAATCCTTGTGGATAGTGTGCCCCCGGCTGATGGGTGTAGTAGTGTTCCCCAGCTGTGGCAGGGCATGAGGGGAGTTTAGTATGGGATCTTCAGGCAATTTTCATGGTAACCATGTTGCAACCTCCCTTTCAGTTGTGTCAGGAGGGTTAAGTCTGCCTGATAGTTAATTCAACGATGTCCCCCTAGTGGTGGCCTGTTTTGTAGCGTCCCCCAGTGGTGCCCTGTATTGTAGCATCCCGTGTGATGCCCTATACTGTAGTGTCCTCTGGTGGTACCCTGTATGGTAGCGTCCTCCGGTGGTGCCCTGTAGTGTAGCATCCCCCTAGTGGTGCCCTGTAGTGTAGCATCCCCCTAGTGGTGCCCTGTAGTGTAGCCTCCTCTGGTGGTGCCCTGTAGGGTAGCCTCCTCTGGTGGTGCCCTGTGTTGTAGCCTCCTCTGGTGGTGCCCTGTGTTGTAGCCTCCTCTGGTGGTGCCCTGTGTTGTAGCCTCCTCTGGTGGTGCCCTGTGTTGTAGCCTCCTCTGGTGGTGCCCTGTGTTGTAGCCTCCTCTGGTGGTGCCCTGTAGGGTAGCCTCCTCTGGTGGTGCCCTGTAGGGTAGCCTCCTCTGGTGGTGCCCTGTAGGGTAGCCTCCTCTGGTGGTGCCCTGTAGGGTAGCCTCCTCTGGTGGTGCCCTGTAGTGTGACTGCGGCTCTTTGTGTGTACACAGCACTCCTGTCCTCTGATGCCTGTGTTTATAGGGTGTCAGGAGTAGTGTTGAGTATACTGTTCAGGTTCAGCAATGTTCTCTGCACCCCAGTGCCTGCTATTTTGCTGCCCATGGGCTGTGTCCATGTTTTACCCTAGGGCGGCATCCAGACGCTGGAGTCAATTTTCAAATGCCGAGTGTTGGGTTTGGAGAACGTTGCTGAACCCAAACCATTCTGCAAATAGACTCAGGAGATGAGCGGTGTGGATCCAGCACTCTATATATAACACGGACAGTCTAATATCACAGCCACAGCTGGGCTCGGGAAGGGGGATGCACTGGTCAGGCTTAAGGAGTGGGGGTGCACTGATCGGGCTGGGGTGCACTGGATGGGCCCGAGGAGTGGGGGTGCACTGATCGGGCTGTGGTGCACTGGTTGGGCCCAAGGAGTGGGGTGCACTGGTCAGGCTCAGAAAGGGTGCACTGGTTGGGCTCGGAAAGGGGGGTGCACTGGTTGGGCTCGAGGAGTGGGGTGCACTGGTTGGGCTCGAGGAGTGGGGTGCACTGGTTGGGCTCGAGGAGTGGGGTGCACTGGTTGGGCTCGAGGAGTGGGGTGCACTGGTTGGGCTCGAGGAGTGGGGTGCACTGGTTGGGCTCGAGGAGTGGGGTGCACTGGTTGGGCTCGAGGAGTGGGGTGCACTGGTTGGGCTCGAGGAGTGGGGTGCACTGGTTGGGCTCGAGGAGTGGGGTGCACTGGTTGGGCTCGAGGAGTGGGGTGCACTGGTTGGGCTCGAGGAGTGGGGTGCACTGGTTGGGCTCGAGGAGTGGGGTGCACTGGTTGGGCTCGAGGAGTGGGGTGCACTGGTTGGGCTCGAGGAGTGGGGTGCACTGGTTGGGCTCGAGGAGTGGGGTGCACTGGTTGGGCTCGAGGAGTGGGGGTGCACTGGTTGGGCTCGAGGAGTGGGGTGCACTGGTTGGGCTCGAGGAGTGGGGTGCACTGGTTGGGCTCGAGGAGTGGGGTGCACTGGTTGGGCTCGAGGAGTGGGGTGCACTGGTTGGGCTCGAGGAGTGGGGTGCACTGGTTGGGCTCGAGGAGTGGGGTGCACTGGTTGGGCTCGAGGAGTGGGGTGCACTGGTTGGGCTCGAGGAGTGGGGTGCACTGGTTGGGCTCGAGGAGTGGGGTGCACTGGTTGGGCTCGAGGAGTGGGGTGCACTGGTTGGGCTCGAGGAGTGGGGTGCACTGGTTGGGCTCGAGGAGTGGGGTGCACTGGTTGGGCTCGAGGAGTGGGGTGCACTGGTTGGGCTCGAGGAGTGGGGTGCACTGGTTGGGCTCGAGGAGTGGGGTGCACTGGTTGGGCTCGAGGAGTGGGGTGCACTGGTTGGGCTCGAGGAGTGGGGTGCACTGGTTGGGCTCGAGGAGTGGGGTGCACTGGTTGGGCTCGAGGAGTGGGGTGCACTGGTTGGGCTCGAGGAGTGGGGTGCACTGGTTGGGCTCGAGGAGTGGGGTGCACTGGTTGGGCTCGAGGAGTGGGGTGCACTGGTTGGGCTCGAGGAGTGGGGTGCACTGGTTGGGCTCGAGGAGTGGGGTGCACTGGTTGGGCTCGAGGAGTGGGGTGCACTGGTTGGGCTCGAGGAGTGGGGTGCACTGGTTGGGCTCGAGGAGTGGGGTGCACTGGTTGGGCTCGAGGAGTGGGGTGCACTGGTTGGGCTCGAGGAGTGGGGTGCACCGGTTGGGCTCGAGGAGTGGGGTGCACCGGTTGGGCTCGAGGAGTGGGGTGCACCGGTTGGGCTCGAGGAGTGGGGTGCACCGGTTGGGCTCGAGGAGTGGGGTGCACCGGTTGGGCTCGAGGAGTGGGGTGCACCGGTTGGGCTCGAGGAGTGGGGTGCACCGGTTGGGCTCGAGGAGTGGGGTGCACCGGTTGGGCTCGAGGAGTGGGGTGCACCGGTTGGGCTCGAGGAGTGGGGTGCACCGGTTGGGCTCGAGGAGTGGGGTGCACCGGTTGGGCTCGAGGAGTGGGGTGCACCGGTTGGGCTCGAGGAGTGGGGTGCACCGGTTGGGCTCGAGGAGTGGGGTGCACCGGTTGGGCTCGAGGAGTGGGGTGCACCGGTTGGGCTCTGGGAAGGATTCGCAGTAGTCGGGCTGGAGGGAGGAGGGTGCACTGGTGGGGTTTAGGGAGTGGGGTGCGCTGGTGGGGCTTAGGGAAGGATTCGCAGTAGTCGGGCTGGAGGGAGGAGGGTGCACTGGTGGGGTTTAGGGAGTGGGGTGCGCTGGTGGGGCTTAGGGAGTGGGGTGCGCTGGTGGGGTTTAGGGAGTGGGGTGCGCTGGTCAGGTTCAGGAAGGGGGGGGTGCACTGGTTTTGTTTTGGAAGTTGGGTGCACTGATTGGGCTCGGGGAGGGGTTTTCAATAGTCAGACTGGAGCTAGGGGGTGCGCTGTTCGGGCTCAGGGAGGGGGGTGCACTGGACAGGCTTGAGAAGGGGAAAATGGTCAGGCTTGGGAAGGGGGAGTGTACAGGTTGGACTTGGGGAGGGGGGTTTACACTGGTCAGGCTAGAGGAGTCATTTGCACTAGTCGGGGAGGGGGTGAACTGGTTTGGTTTTGGAGGGGGGGGAAGTTGCACTGGGCAGGCTCTCCATTCATTGGTGTGATTGGTCTGGGTTTGTCTTGTATTCGGTGCTGGCTCTAGTGCTGTGTGATATTTTTAGACCGCGCCCCGGGGCCCCCGTCTCACCTGCGGTCACTGTCGTCCTCGCTATAATTAGACGCTGGGCCTGTAATGTAATCAGCTGTAATGATCGCTCTGGATGGAGACGCGCTCACCAGATTACAGCCGGACGGCAATTACATTAAGTGTGGACTCTAATGGTGCGTCTGTGCCAGCGCTCGGCTCTGCTGTGCAACAACATCTGGAAGCTGTCACTTTAATAAGAGCTGTGATGGGCAAACAGCAGATTACATACAGACTGTGTATTCAGTATAGAGAAGAGAGGGGGGTGTACTGTACAGGAATAGCCCCACCGCCTGTATGACATCACTAATCTAAAATAATAGTAATGTTATGACGTTGTCATTACAGCCCGACCCCTGTATGACATCACTGATATAATGACGTGATCAGACATGAGCTCCACACACCTTATACTACAGGAACAGCTATTCATCTATTAGTGCTGACAACCAGCCTGTATATCATGTGTGGGAGGTAGTCACAGCCCTGCCCCCTGGATGACATCACTGATGTATTACTTGTATGATACACTCAGTCAGTATTTCTCGGCTGTACGGGCTCCATAAGCAAGGTGCGGTTGGTCATGTGACTTTGCTGTTTTCGCCTCTCCCCTTTCCCCGGAGGGCTGTACGGTTGCGGTCAGATCCATCCTCTATGTGTCCGGCCGGACGCCACTCTCCGCTTTTAGCATTAAGTCTAATTTCATTTCGCTTAGATCATTTTCCAGGCATCTGATAATCTGCAGAGGGATAAAAAAGCTTTTTCCTCCTTGTAAGTGGATGGAATATTCTGCCTCTTCAGAGATTGGAAAAAAGCCCCAAAACACGATTATACAGACGCAGCGCCCGGTGTCCGCCAGACTAAGTGATCATTACACAACAGTTAGCGTTACAGGCGGCGTACATAGATGGCAGACGCCGGGACCGGGATTCCCCAGCGTCCATGTATCCAGGCTGTATACATCGATAGATGATCCATATGTGTAAGGGCTGGTGCCCCCCATCCCCGTTTTGATTTGGGTATATACAATGATAGCTGATCCTTATGTCTGAGAGGTGAGGGCCTGTGCCCCCCTGTACTGATCTGGGTATATACAATGATAGAGATCCTTATGTATGAGAGGCGAGGGTCGGTGTCCCCCTGTACAGATCTGGGTATATACAATGATAGACCATCCTTATGTGTGAGAAGTGAGGGCTGGTGTGCCCCCCCCTCTCTACTGATCTCTGTATGTACAATGATTGCTGATCCTTATGTATGAGAGGTGAGGGTCGGTGCCCCCCTGTACTGATCTGGGTATATACAATGATAAGGATCTCTATCATTGTATATACCCAGATCAGTACAGGGGGGCACCGGCCTCACCTCTCATACATAATGATCTCTATCATTGTATATACCCAGATCAGTACAGGGGGCACCGGCCCTCACCTCTCACACATAAGGATCTCTATCATTGTATATACCCAGATCAGTACAGGGGGGCACCGGCCTCACCTCTCATACATAAGGATCTCTATCATTGTATATACCCAGATCAGTACAGGGGGGCACCGGCCTCACCTCTCATACATAAGGACCAGCAATCATTGTATATACCCAGATCAGTACAGGGGGCACCGGCCCTCACCTCTCACACATAAGGATCTCTATGTGTGAGAGGTGAGGGCCGGTGCCCCCCTGTACTGATCTGGGTTTATACAATGATAGCTGGTCCTTATGTATGAGAGGTGAGGCCGGTGCCCCCCTGTACTGATCTGGGTATATACAATGATAGAGATCCTTATGTGTGAGAGGTGAGGGCCGCTGCCCCCCTGTACTGATCTGGGTATATACAATGATAGAGATCCTTATGTATGAGAGGTGAGGGCCGGTGCCCCCCTGTACTGATCTGGGTATATACAATGATAGAGATCCTTATGTATGAGAGGTGAGGGCCGGTGCCCCCCTGTACCCTTGTGATCCGGGTATATACAATGATAGAGATCCTTATGTATGAGAGGTGAGGGCTGGTGCCCCCTGTACTGATCTGGGTATATACAATGATAGAGATCCTTATGTATGAGAGGTGAGGGCCGGTGCCCCCCTGTACCCCTGTGATCTGGGTATATACAATGATAGAGATCCTTATGTATGAGAGGTGAGGGCCGGTGCCCCCCTGTACTGATCTGGGTATATACAATGATAGAGATCCTTATGTATGAGAGTTGAGGGCCGGTGCCCCCTGTACTGATCTAGGTATATACAATGATGGAGATCCTTATGTCTGAGAGGTGAGGCCGGTGCCCCCCTGTGATCTGGGTATATACAATGATAGAGATCCTTATGTATGAGAGGTGAGGGCCGGTGCCCCCCTGTGATCTGGATATATACAATGATAGAGATCCTTATGTATGAGAGGTGAGGCCGGTGCCCCCTGTACTGATCTGGGTATATACAATGATTGCTGATCCTTATGTATGAGAGGTGAGGCCGGTGCCCCCTGTACTGATCTGGGTATATACAATGATTGCTGATCCTTATGTGTGAGAGGTGAGGGCTGGTGCCCCCTGTACTGATCTGGGTATATACAATGATAGAGAGCCTTATGTATGAGAGGGGAGGGGAGGTGTCCCCCTGTACTGATCTGGGTATATACAATGATAGAGATCCTTATGTATGAGAGGTGAGGGCAGGTGCCCCCCTGTACCCCTGTGATCTGGGTATATACAATGATCGCTGATCCTTATGTGTGAGAGGTGAGGCCGGTGCCCCCCTGTACTGATCTGGGTATATACAATGATTGCTGATCCTTATGTGTGAGAGGTGAGGCCGGTGCCCCCCTGTACTGATCTGGGTATATACAATGATAGAGATCCTTATGTGTGAGAGGTGAGGTCGGTGCCCCCCTGTACCCCTGTGATCTGGGTATATACAATGATTGCTGATCCTTATGTGTGAGAGGGTCGGTCCCCCCCTCTCTCTCCACTGATCAGCACCAGGAATAGTTTGGGGAAGGAGGGGGGGGGGGGGGTTGTGTTTTTTAGCTTTGCTGTGTTATACTCCAGTTACAGCTAGCGCTGCGTTCGCAGTCGGTGAGGTTGCAGCGCTGGTCGTGACTCTGTTATATTATTAGTTTGTCTGTGTGATTGTCGCCTGCGCCTCCCGCCGTGTGTCCCCAGAGCATGACTCACTACATGGCGGCACAGCAGCATGTGCCCAGGGAATGCCCCCCGGGACCTCACCTGCCACTCAGATGTGTCTACAGACTGCGCTGCCACCTGCCCCATAACTAGAAATGGATCTGCACCACATGTAACGCTTTTTAGAGCGAAACGTTCGCCTGGTGCCCTGCCAGATCTATCTATCTATATATATATAGCTTTATGGATGGAAGATTGATAACAAGAATATAGAATAGAAGGGAAAACTGTTGGAAGAAACTCAGGACAACTGATGGTTTTTATTTAAAAAAAAAAGAAAAGAAAACTGATGACAATTGATGCCTTTTTGTATAAGTTGTGGTCAGTATCTGACAAAAAAAGAAATTAAAAGGATGCAACTGATTAATGTGAACTTGGTCTGTACAGATGTCAGCATGCAGTGGCTTCAGCAGAATAGTGAGTGCAGCTCTGCAGTATAATACAGGATGTAACTCAGGATCAGTACAGGATAAGTAATGTATGTACACAGGGACCCCACCAGCAGAATAGTGAGTGCAGCTCTGCAGTATAATACAGGATGTAACTCAGGATCAGTACAGGATAAGTAATGTATGTACACAGGGACCCCACCAGCAGAATAGTGAGTGCAGCTCTGCAGTATAATACAGGATGTAACTCAGGATCAGTACAGGATAAGTAATGTATGTACACAGGGACCCCGCCAGCAGAATAGTGAGTGCAGCTCTGGAGTATAATACAGGATGTAACTCAGGATCAGTAATGTAATCCTATAATCCTTTATGCTGATTACAGTAATTCAGTACATAGGTGTATTATACTTTGGATGGTGGTCTTCCCCTTTATTGGGTCAGTCTGTAGATGATGAGAGTTGTTCTCCCCATCAATCTATTTTTCGCACCTTCGGCGGATCTCCTCGGGATGTGGAGGCTTGGCAGAGAGACAGTTCTGGAGGAGACTTTTCTGCAGACTCAGACATGGCCGTGCTGATCAGGTCGGTAATTATCCCGACATCTGGTGCTGGCACATTGCGGCTCAGCGCTCGCTCCGCAGTCTCCGGCAGACAATGCCGCTGCTTCCAGCTCATTCTGGGGTTTTGTGCTTTGATGATTTTCTTTTTCTCTTTTTTTTTTTTTTTTTTTTCTTTTTTGTTTTTAAATTCAGAAAATGTTTCTCTCGTTATGTGATGGGTTTTGTGAGAATGATGAGAAAATATTCTTACTGAGCTCAATGACAGGAGTTGCCCTTCACCATAGCGGACCTGACCCTTAGTCATTATAACCAGGATCCATCTTATGTGCCGAAATGATGGTCTGCAATCGCTGTGATTGGCGCCTGTGTATCTGAAAGACAACACTGTTGTACTTGGCCCCTCCCGTCCCTCTTTTGCTCCTGTTCCCTATTCCCCCCTCTCCCCACCCCCCCACTTGGTCCCTTTTCTTTCTCCTGTCCCCATGCTCAATACCCCCCTGCTTGGTCCCTTCCCGTCCCCCCGCCCCCTCTATTTGATCCCTTAGCTCTCTCCTGTCCCCGCACTTGATCCCCCCCCTTTTGTGACCATACTTGGTCCCTCCCCCGAGCTCAGTTCCCAATGGCTGGCGGCCTTTAGGCCTCTCCTTTGAATCTCCCTCATACTTTGCACTGCAGCTTTGCTACAGATTGGCTTCTATGTATAAGCACAAGCCCTGCAGCGCACCAGTGTGTGACAGGGGATTTCATGAGCAGAGATTATAAACTACAAGTAAGTGAACCCCCAGTATAGACGGACTCCATGGACTTGCCACCTATAGGTAAAGCGGTGGAGCTTCAGTGCTGACATTTACTTGTTGGGTCTCTTTCCTATTTATTATGTGCTTTGTGGTCAGAGTCTGGAGAAGGAGGCAGACTGTATCCTCAAGGGGTGGGGGCCTCTGTTATCACTGTGGGGAACAGTGAGGGCCTCTGCAGATTTGTGTCTCCCCCCCCCCCCCCCCCCTTTCCCGCTTCATGGCTGCGGGCAGTGATAGTGACCACCCTAGTATCGAGCTGTTTATGGCTGACGTCCGGCTCATCAGCGGGATCTATGGCTTTTACTTTCTTATTGATTTCCTTGATGTCAGATCAGCATTGTGAGTGGATTCCTGCCCCCTGGTGTGCAGCTCGGGAGATGCGGTGTCCTGGCATGTCTTCTACACCACCATGTATCTCCATAGAGACTGAACATTAGCGTGCGTCTGCCGCAATGCACACACACATTTTAGAGCGTCTGCCGCAATGCACACACACATTTTAGAGTGTCTGCCGCAATGCCTGTGAACTGGCCACTCAACCTCCACCTGCTCTACAGTAAGGGACCAGGTACAGGACAGGACCCTCTTCTGCCGCCATGCACATGCATTCTAGAGTGTATACCACAATGTGTGTCCCAGCTCTAGAATGCACCCGCATTGCGGCAATCACTCAACACAAGCGTGTTGCTGCAGAATGGCTACAGGAGCGGGAGGACTACTGAAAACAAGTGTGGTCTTACTGCCGCAATGCATGCGCATTCCAGAGCATCTGCCGCAATGCATGCACATTCTAGAATGCCTGCTGCAATGTGTGCGCACCGGACACTCAACCTTCTTCTGCTCTGCAGTAAGGCACTCTCTGTGGTCCCAGCATTCACTGCGTATGATCAGCCCCCAGGGGGCAATCCTAGAGAATCGGCAAAGATGGAAAACAAGTCTGTTCTTACTGACACCTGCAAATCTGACTGCTACTGCAACTAACAAGCCTACTGATGTCTGATCTTACTTGCTTGTACAAGCAAAAAAAGAGAACCCTAGGGTATAAAGATGAGGCGCACACCTAGAATATAGTACAAAAATAACTTTATTGGACCGGCTACAAACAAATTAAAAACATCTAAAATCCAAACAACTGCATCCTCCTAAAATACAGGAGGATGCTCACTGTTACACCACTATGCTCAATAGGCTATAAAGGGACTAGAGCAATGCATCCCACAATATGTTCAATACACAAAATAAGCATAATACATAATGGCATACAATAAATACCACCTGAGTATGAGTAGCCCCAGTATAACAGAGAACCAAATACCCCACATGTATCGCCGCTACCCGGCGGCTTTGTCAGGAGTGGGTGTATAGTGTAAGTGAGCCAGTATATATACCTGATAAATAAATGTCCCATGCCATGATTGACAATCCACCTGGGAGTCGGCGTGCGGAAGTGGGGACTGCGGCTGCGCATTACGGCGGGCGGAAATGGAATAAGCAGCTACGTACCGGGGTCAAAGTAAGAGCGTGCTTGCATCAATAGTCATATGTTCGGGCCGGGCATGCGCACACAATATCAGTGGAGAGTAACTGCAGCAGCGCGTCATTCGCTGCCTGTACGTGCCGTGACGCGGCTCATGTGATCGGAGCATCACCCGTGACCCCGATGAATATGCAAAATTGGGCCAGCCCTGACGCCATCACGGGACCCAGTAAAGCTCGGTTACGTGACGGCGGCGCGAAAAATGGCCCCTAGGTCACAAAATATGTTAGAGAGGTATAGCCTCCCTTGCTCAGTGTGAACAATAACATGTACCCCAAACACATTCATAATAGGCCCTTGTATATAAAATAAATATAAATGTAAATAGGAGTAACATAGATAAATCATATGTAAAAAATTATCTAATAACAATACATGATTATAATAAATCAACTAATAATAAAAAAATAAAAATAAATAAAATAATGAAAAAAATAAGAGCCAAATGACTACAGATGCTAAATGCCCGATGGCCCTACTTGTCACAATGCCACTACTGGAGACATTCTCAACGCCGCCCGATTAAAAGCATCACCATGTAATAAATACCGCCTCTGCCGAATAAATATAAAGTGCTGTGTCAATGTAGGCCTATATAAATATATTAACCAGAAACAGATAATAAATACGGCCGCCCGCTAAGTAAACACAGAGACAATGAACATATAGCGTAATTCTCAATGGCAAAAATGTGCTGACACTCTAGAATGTGCGCGCAGTGCGGCAGACACTCTAGAATGTGCGCGTATTGCGGCAGAATGGCTGCAGGAGCAGTACTGGAAACAAGTCTGATCTTACTGCTGCAATGTGTGTGCTTTCTAGAGCACCTTCCGCTATACGCGCGCATTCTAGAGCATCTACTGCTATACGTGTGCATTCTAGAGCATGAGCAAGTTAGACCAGACATCAGTAGACTTGTTAGTTGCGGCAGCGGTCAGAGTTGCAGGGGTCAGTAAGTCCAGACTTGTTCTAAGTAGTCCTCACGCTCCTGATATTCTATCATTGCCCCCTGGGGGCTGATCATACGTAGGGACTCTAGAATGTGCGCGCAGTGCGGCGGACGCTCTAGAATGTGTGTGCAGTGCGGCGGACGCTCTAGAATGTGTGCGCAGTGCGGCGGACGCTCTAGAATGTGCGTGCAGTGTGGCGGACGCTCTAGAATGTGCGCACAGTGCGGCGGACGCTCTAGAATGTGCGTGCAGTGTGGCGGACGCTCTAGAATGTGCGCGCAGTGCGGCGGACGCTCTAGAATGTGCGTGCAGTGCGGCGGACGCTCTAGAATGTGTGCGCAGTGCGGCGGACGCTCTAGAATGTGTGCGCAGTGCGGCGGACGCTCTAGAATGTGTGCGCAGTGCGGCGGACGCTCTAGAATGTGCGTGCAGTGTGGCGGACGCTCTAGAATGTGCGCGCAGTGCTGCAAAATTGCGGCGGAATGGCTACAAGAGCAGGAGGACTACTGAAAAAAAGTCTGGTCTTACTGCCGCAATGCATGTGCATTCTAGAGCGTCTGCCGCGATAGGCTCTCATTCTAGAGCGTCTGCCGCGATAGGCTCTCATTCTAGAGCGTCTGCCGCGATACAAGCACATTCTAGAGCATCTGCCGTTATACGCGCGCATTCTAGAGTATCGGCCGCTATATGCGCACATTCTAGAGTATCGGCCAGTAAGATCAGACATCAGTAGACTTGTTAGTTGCAGTAGCGGTCAGAGTTGCAGGTGTCAGTAAGTCCAGACTTGTTCTCAGTAGTCCTCCCGCTCCTGTAGCCATCTTTGCTGATTCTCTATCATTGCCCCCTGGGCGCAGATCATACGTAGGGACTGGTATTTTGAGCAGTAAATGCTGGGACCACAGAGGGTCCCTTACTGCAGAGCAGATGGAGGTTGAGAGGCTGGTGCAGCGAACTGTGTGTTCCTGGTTAATCCACTGGAAACATCGGCGTAGGAACAAGTCGTTCTTGTAAAAATCTTCCTGACTGCCGGTAATTCTCCTGGTTTGTGCGGCTGGTCGGCGGCATCAGTCACTGCCCTGGACACCTGCTTACCGGCTGGTGACAACTTTTGTCCTCTGTCACCGAGCACCAATCTACACCTGGACTCCATGATCAGGCTATCTGGTGTGTGCATGGCCGGCTCCTCTATACCACAGATTGGGGTCATTAGGGGGTAATTCCTAGTATGGGGGCTCCTCTATACCACAGACTAGGGTCATTAGGGGGGTAATTCCTGTTATGGAGGTTCCTCGATACCACAGATTGGGGTCATTAGGGGGGTAATTCCTGTTATGGTGGCTCCTCTATACAGCGGATTGGGGTCATTAGGGGGGTAATTCCTGCTGTGGCGGCTCCCTATACCACAGATTGGGCTCATTAGGGGGGTAATTCCTGCTGTGGCGGCTCCTTTATAGGGAAGATTGGGGTCAGTAAGGGGGGTAATTCCTGTTATGGTGGCTCTTCTATACGGCAGATTGGGGTCATTAGGGGGGTAATTCCTGTTGTGGAGGTTCCTCGATACCACAGATTGGGGTCATTAGGGGGGTAATTCCTGTTATGGTGGCTCCTCGATACCACAGATTGGGGTCATTAGGGGGGTAATTCCTGTTATGGTGGCTCCTCAATACCACAGATTGGGGTCATTAGGGGGGTAATTCCTGTTATGGTGGCTCCTCGATACCACAGATTGAGGTCATTGGGGGGTAATTCCTGCGGCTGGCTCTTCTGTATGGCAGATTGGCGTCATTAGGGGGGTAATTCCTGTTATGGTAGCTCCTCTATACAGCGGATTGGGGTCATTAGGGGGGTAATTCCTGCTGTGGCGGCTCCTCTATAGGGAAGATTGGGGTCAGTAAGAGGGGTAATTCCTGTTATGGTGGCTCTTCTATACGGCAGATTGGGATCATTAGGGGGGTAATTCCTGTTGTGGAGGTTCCTCGATACCACAGATTGGGGTCATTAGGGGGGTAATTCCTGTTATGGTGGCTCCTCGATACCACAGATTGGGGTCAGTAAGGGGGGTAATTCCTGTTATGGTGGCTCCTCGATACCACAGATTGGGGTCATTAGGGGGTAATTCCTGTTATGGTGGCTCCTCGATACCACAGATTGGGGTCATTAGGGGGGTAATTCCTGTTATGGTGGCTCCTCGATACCACAGATTGGGGTCATTAGGGGGGTAATTCCTGTTATTTTGGCTCCTCGATACCACAGATTGGGGGGGTAATTCCTGCGGCTGGCTCTTCTGTATGGCAGATCGGGGTCATTAGGGGGTAATTCCTGTTATGGTGGCTCCTCTATAGGGAAGATTGGGGTCAGTAAGGGGGGGGTAATTCCTGTTATGGTGGCTCCTCTATAGGGAAGATTGGGGTCATTAGGGGGGTAATTCCTGTTATGGTGGCTCCTCTATACAGCAGATTGGGGTCATTAGGGGGGTAATTCCTGCTGTGGCGGCTCCTCTATAGGGAAGATTGGGGTCAGTAAGGGGGGTAATTCCTGTTATGGTGGCTCTTCTATACGGCAGATTGAGGTCATTAGGGGGGTAATTCCTGTTGTGGAGGTTCCTTGATACCACAGATTGGGGTCATTAGGGGGGTAATTCCTGTTATGGTGGCTCTTCTATACGGCAGATTAGGGTCATTAGGGGGGTAATTCCTGCGACTGGCTCCTCTATACGGCAGATTGGGGTCATTAGGGGGGTAATTCCGGCTGTGGCGGGAGCAGCTGTCACATGTGGCGGTCATGAGGATGACAGCCGCGCTCCATTTCCCTGTAATTCGGCTTCACCTAGTTTAGAGCCATCTGTCGCCGCGCTCTCTGGGGTCTGCGCTCAGATTATCTGGATTCTCGCTGCCAGAACCGGATCTGAGACCTGGGAGGGGTCCCGGGGGTCCGCACTGCTGTAATGTTCAGGGCTGCAGATGCCACATACAGCACGATACCACAGCCACATGACCGTCCGCACCATCATACAGGATAGTGACTGGATGGCTCTGCCGTGTAATGTCCTGTGTAACATGGTCAGCACTTTCTTGGTGTAGCTGAGAGGAGAAAGTGTGTTCACCTGCTGCTATTCATAAAAAACCACCATGCTGTATCCTGCTGGCTGTACCGCTGCCCGGGATCACTCAGCCTGCCTGTCTGTGTTTGTTGCCTTTATCTCAGCCATGTAATGTGCTCTGGGTTGAGCTGTGCCAGTTTGTTAGCCCATCGGCTCTGCTGTGTTGTCTTCTGTCACAACACGTAAAGGAGGAGCTGCGAGGAGTGACCGTCCATCAGTGGCCTTAATGTGATGAAAGAGAGAGAGAAATTGGCCTTGTCTGACACCACCACAGCTCTGCTACACCACCACAATGTGTAAGAAATGACTACTCCTACTAATGTACATCTAGTATCAGCCAATAAACTAGAGGGCCGGGCCATCAGTAATCTCATGGTTAGAGGGTGGGGTCAGCAGAGTCATCTTGTTGAGGGCGGGGTCATCAATGTCTTGTTATCATTAGAGGGCGGGTCATCAATATTTCATTATCATTAGAGGGCGGGGTAAGAGAGTCATCCCATTATAGGGCAGGGTCAGAAGATTAATCTAGTTAGGATTAGAGGAAAGGGTCAGCTCGATATGAGAGGTTGTGGTGGAGCAGCGTCATCTTTTTATCATTAGAGGGCGGGGTCAGCTAATAATAATAATAATGTTTTTATTTGTATAGCGCACACAGATTCCGCAGAGCTTCACCTATCTGTATGTTTTTTGGGTGTGGGAGGAAACCGGAGTACCCGGAGGAAACCCATGCAAACACGGAGAGAACATACAAACTCTTTGCAGATGTTGCCCTTGGTGGGATTTGAACCCAGGACTCCAGCGCTGCAAGGCTACAGTGCTAATCACTGAGCCACCGTGCTGCCCCACTGAGCCACTGTAGGCGGGGTCATCGGTCATCTAATCATTAGAGGGCAGGGTCAGCTGAGTGATCTCATCATTAGAGGGCGGAGTCAGCAGTCATCTAATCATTAGAGGGCGGGGGTCAGCAGTCATCTAATCATTAGTGGGCGGGGTCAGCGGTCATCTCATCATTAGAGGGCGGGGTCTGCGGTCATCTCATTAGAGGGTGGGATCAGAAGATTAATCTCATCTTTAGTGGGTGTGGTCACCTGAGTCATCTCATGAGAGGGTGGGGTCAGCAGAATTATCTCATCATTAGAGGCCGGGGTCAGCAGAATTCTCATTATCAGTAGAGGGCGGGGTCAGTAGAGTTATCTCATCAGTACAGGGCGGGGTCAGCAGAATTATCTCGTTAACACTGCTGACCCTGCCCTCGACTGATAATGAGATAACTGCTGACCCCGCCCTCTAATGATAATGTGATAACTCTGCTGACCCCGCCCTCTGCTGATAATGAGATAACACTGCTGACCCTGCCCTGTACTGATATCTCCTTATCAGCAGAGGGCGGGGTCAGCAGAGTTATCACATTGTCATTAGAGGGCGGGGTCAGCAGTTATCTCGTTATCAGTCGAGGGCGGGGTCAGCAGTTATCTCATTAGAGGGTGGGGTCAGCAGTTATCTCGTTATCATTAGAGGGCGGGGTCAGCAGTTATCTCATTAGAGGGTGGGGTCAGCAGTTATCTCGTTATCATTAGAGGGCGGGGTCAGCAGAGTTATCACATCATTAGGAGGCGGAGTCATAGTGTCTGCCATCATCTTTGTCTATCAGCTGTCATTAGAGCGCTCCTCTCCCACCCTGCATAGAGGCTGCTGTGTCACCTTTATTATTTGTGGAGTATTTGGCAGAAATCACTGTGAGGAGATGATGAATCACAGGAAAGAAACCACTCACTGTACTATACTATACCGCCATCTGTCTGCTCTAATATCAGGAGCCTATACTAACCCAGACATACAGCAGAATAGCGAGTGTATCTCAGGTTCAGTACAAGAAATATAAAGTAATGTATGTACACAGTGACTCCCCCAGCAGAATAGTGAGTGCAGCTCTGGAGTATAATGTGATATATTGTAGTCTTTCTCATCCTCCTCACCTCCTGTTTTGTCTTTTTGTTACAGTGTGCTGTTTCGTTGTCCACAAACGCTGCCATGAATTTGTCACATTCTCCTGTCCGGGGGCAGATAAAGGGCCGGACACGGATGTAAGTACCACTGTAGCGGGGCTGCAACTGTTGTATCAGGGTGGGGGGTTGGGGTGTGTGGCTGTTGTACAGGTTACCGCAGTGAAGCTTATTATCTATTCAGGCTCCTTCCCCCAGTTCTCAGCTTTTGCTTTCTGCTAAAGACACAAAAATCTGTGTGTGAGCCTTTCTCTCTGTTTCCCTCCTCTCCGCCCTCCCTTCTGAGACAGCTGATGTAAACAAGTCCCTGGCTGGCTTTATCTGCAACCTTTTAGCTTCTTTGTAATGCTGCAAGGATAAATCACAGTGAATTCATCAGCAACTTGACCTCAGAATAATCCTCCCAGCATTACAAAGAAGTTACAGATAAAGCCTGCCAGGGACTTGTTTACATCAGTTGTCTCTGAAGGGAGGGGGAGACAAAGAGGAAAGCTTTTTGTGTCTTCAGCAGAAGTCAGCAGCTCAGAACTGGGGAAAGAAGACTGAATAGATAATAAGTATGGATTGAACTGTTGGACTCGCCTTGGGCAGCAACATATGAAAGTTATGTTTGGGTGGTATACCCCTTTAATAATGGTAAGAAAAGATTCTATTAGGAAGTGTCATTAGTTGTGTGTGAGTAGGGTGGGTCTGGTCTTGTACAGCAGTGTTAGGGGCTTTGTTGCCCCAGGCTCAGCCCTACTGACCGTAGCATCACACTATACTGTATGCACTACTACACCCGACACACTATTATACTCATCTGCCCGGGGGGGGCCTTTATAGAGGGGTCACCCCAGACATGTTGACACCCCGCTCCCCTTCCTTTTCCTACATCATGGTGTAGACTCCATCTATGTTATCTGCAATTCCATACAGTCAGTTATAAGGCCTTGCTGACTGGTTCCCTGCCTGGGCCCATGGGGAGGGGGGGGGGTTGAGGATTTCTGGCCTTGCTGATGGGTTCCTTTTCCTGGCTCTTGTGGCTGATATGACTGGATCTGGCCCTGCTGAGGGGTTCCTTTTAAGCTGATGATGGTTGCTGTTGTCCTGGTGGCAGCGTGGGCGGTCATGTGGTCGGCGGTCACACTGAGTGATGCGTTTCGCTTGACTTCTCATTAACACCCAGCCTGAAGTTGTGTTTTCTTGTGCTGAGTGCTGCAGAAACATAATAACAATGATTACGGTTCATAAAGTGTAATAACCTGGTGATTATAGCCCGGGGAGCTCCCGATGACATCATCAGCTCCATGGAGTGAGGAAGGAAGAGTCCGGACATCGGAGGGCCCCAGAACTGTAACAGACCCCCAGCTGTGAGAGGTATTACCCCCTTCCCTGATCTCACCTGGCTTCCCATGGATCTTGAGTGGCCTGTAGATTTGTCCGTGAAGCAGCAAGCTCTGGATGAGCAGTGATTAATATCTCGGAGCAGCTCGCTGCATGTTTTACAGTGTTGTCCATTTACGCCTCCAGCTCATTGTCTGCTGAATTATTAATGGACAGTGCAAGGTGCCAGGGGGCGCTTTCTGTCCAGACTGCTGGCTTATAGGGAGCGATGCTCTGCAGCGAGACCTCACCTTAATGGAGCTGCTTCATAATGATCCATAAAACATAATGAATCCGGGAGTGAGATCCATCCTATGGGAGGTGCCATACTCACATTGGACCAGGGAATGTATGTGTATAAAAAGCTGTAAAGTAGTGATACGGTGCGGTGTGTAAGCAGTGTGCATTCCCTGTAGCTGACCTCATTGTGTGTGCCTCAGCTGCTGCTGCTCCTCTTGGCAGTGTTTCATGGCTCAGGATTTTCGTGGCCCCCTTCCCCCTCCCTCCATTAGATCCATTACTGGGATAACAGCAGATAATCTCTTCTCCTTACATCACATAATTCCCTGGGACCAGACCCTGGTAAGTGGGTCACTAAGCCCCCCGCAGCGCCCCCTGCCTGCCTGTTCACAAGCGATGCCCCTCGCCTGCATGTCCACATTACTGTTATTTATCCGCTGTACTGGTCCCATCATCCCCCCCCTTAGTTTGTGCTGGCCGGCCTCATCACCCCCCACCCCTATAGTGTGTCCTGTACACTGGCCTCATCACTCCCCACCCCTATAGTGTGTCCTGTACACGGGCCTCATCCCCCCCACCCCTATAGTGTGTCCTGTACACCGGCCTCATCACTCCCCACCCCTATAGTGTGTCCTGTACACCGGCCTCATCCCCCCCCACCCCTATAGTGTGTCCTGTACACCGGCCTCATCACTCCCCACCCCTATAGTGTGTCCTGTACACCGGCCTCATCGCCCCCACCCCTATAGTGTGTCCTGTACACCGGCCTCATCACTCCCCACCCCTATAGTGTGTCCTGTACACCGGCCTCATCGCCCCCACCCCTATAGTGTGTCCTGTACACTGGCCTCATCACTCCCCACCCCTATAGTGTGTCCTGTACACGGGCCTCATCCCCCCCACCCCTATAGTGTGTCCTGTACACCGGCCTCATCACTCCCCACCCCGATAGTGTGTCCTGTACACGGGCCTCTTCCCCCCCACCCCTATAGTGTGTCCTGTACACCGGCCTCATCACTCCCCACCCCTATAGTGTGTCCTGTACACCGGCCTCATCACTCCCCACCCCTATAGTGTGTCCTGTACACTGGCCTCATCACTCCCCACCCCTATAGTGTGTCCTGTACACGGGCCTCATCCCCCCCACCCCTATAGTGTGTCCTGTACACTGGCCTCATCACTCCCCACCCCTATCGTGTGTCCTGTACACCGGCCTCATCCCCCCCCACCCCTATAGTGTGTCCTGTACACCGGCCTCATCACTCCCCACCCCTATAGTGTGTCCTGTACACGGGCCTCATCCCCCCCACCCCTATAGTGTGTCCTGTACACCGGCCTCATCACTCCCCACCCCTATAGTGTGTCCTGTACACGGGCCTCATCCCCCCCACCCCTATAGTGTGTCCTGTACACCGGCCTCATCACACCCCACCCCTATAGTGTGTCCTGTACACCGGCCTCATCCCCCCCCACCCCTATAGTGTGTCCTGTACACCGGCCTCATCACTCCCCACCCCTATAGTGTGTCCTGTACACCGGCCTCATCCCCCCCCACCCCTATAGTGTGTCCTGTACACCGGCCTCATCACTCCCCACCCCTATAGTGTGTCCTGTACACCGGCCTCATCCCCCCCACCCCTATAGTGTGTCCTGTACACTGGCCTCATCACTCCCCACCCCTATAGTGTGTCCTGTACACGGGCCTCATCCCCCCCACCCCTATAGTGTGTCCTGTACACCGGCCTCATCACTCCCCACCCCTATAGTGTGTCCTGTACACGGGCCTCATCCCCCCCACCCCTATAGTGTGTCCTGTACACCGGCCTCATCACTCCCCACCCCTATAGTGTGTCCTGTACACCGGCCTCATCACTCCCCACCCCTATAGTGTGTCCTGTACACCGGCCTCATCACCCCCCACCCCTATAGTGTGTCCTGTACACCGGCCTCATCGCCCCCACCCCTATAGTGTGTCCTGTACACCGGCCTCATTCCCCCCTATAGTGTGTGCTGTACACCGGCCTCATCGCCCCCACCCCTATAGTGTGTCCTGTACACCGGCCTCATCGCCCCCACCCCTATAGTGTGTCCTGTACACCGGCCTCATCACTCCCCACCCCTATAGTGTGTCCTGTACACCGGCCTCATCACCCCCCACCCCTATAGTGTGTCCTGTACACCGACCTCATCACCCCCCACCCCTATAGTGTGTGCTGTACACCGGCCTCATCCCCCCCACCCCTATAGTGTGTCCTGTACACCGGCCTCATCACTCCCCACCCCTATAGTGTGTGCTGTACACCGGCCTCATCACTCCCCACCCCTATAGTGTGTGCTGTACACCGGCCTCATCCCCACCCCCCCCCCACCCCTATAGTGTGTCCTGTACACCGGCCTCATCACTCCCCACCCCTATAGTGTGTGCTGTACACCAGTCTAATCATCCCCCCATAGTGTGTGCTATACACCTGTCTCATCCCCCCCCCCCCCCCCCCCCCCCCCCAATAGTGTCTGCTGTACACGGGCCTCATCCCCATTCCCCCCCCCCCCCCCCCCATAGTGTGTCCTGTACACCGGCCTCATCCCCCCCACCCCTATAGTGTGTCCTGTACACCGGCCTCATCCCCCCCACCCCTATAGTGTGTCCTGTACACCGGCCTCATCGCCCCCACCCCTATAGTGTGTCCTGTACACCGGCCTCAAAACCCCCCTATATTGTGTCCTGTACACCGGCCTCATCACCCCCCACCCCTATAGTGTGTCCTGTACACCGGCCTCATCACCCCCCAACCCTATAGTGTGTCCTGTACACCGGCCTCATTCCCCCCTATAGTGTGTGCTGTACACCGGCCTCATTCCCCCCTATAGTGTGTGCTGTACACCGGCCTCATTCCCCCCTATAGTGTGTGCTGTACACCGGCCTCATCACCCCCCACCCCTATAGTGTGTGCTGTACACCGGCCTCATCACCCCCCACCCCTATAGTGTGTCCTGTACACCAGCCTCATTCCCCCCCATAGTGTCTGCTGTAAACTGGTCTCATCATACCCCCCCCATAGTGTGTGCTGTACACCGGCTTCATTCCCCCACCCCCCCATAGTGTGTGCTGTACACCGGCCTCATCATCCCCCCCCCATAGTGTGTGCTGTACACCGGCTTCATTCCCCCACCCCCCCATAGTGTGTGCTGTACACCGGCCTCATTCCCCCCCATAGTGTGTGTGTGCTGTACACTGGCCTCATCATCCCCCCCATAGTGTGCACTGTACACCGGCCTCATCACCCCCCACCCCTATAGTGTGTCCTGTAAACCGGCGTCATCACCCCCCACCCCTACAGTGTGTCCTGTACACCGACCTCATCACCCCCCACCCCTATAGTGTGTGCTGTAAACCGGCCTCATTCCCCCCCCCCACCCCTATAGTGTGTCCTGTACACCGGCCTCATCACTCCCCACCCCTATAGTGTGTGCTGTACACCAGTCTAATCATCCCCCCCATAGTGTGTGCTATACACATGTCTCATCCCCCCCCCCCATAGTGTCTGCTGTACACGGGCCTCATCCCCCCCCCCCCCCCCCCGCCATAGTGTGTCCTGTACACGGGCCTTATCCCCCCCACCCCTATAGTGTGTCCTGTACACCGGCCTTATCCCCCCCACCCCTATAGTGTGTCCTGTACACCGGCCTCATCGCCCCCACCCCTATAGTGTGTCCTGTGCACCAGCCTCATCACCCTCCACCCCTATAGTGTGTCCTGTACACCGACCTCATCACCCTCCACCCCTATAGTGTGTGCTGTACACCGGCCTCATTCCCCCCCCCCCCCACCCCTATAGTGTGTCCTGTACACCGGCCTAATCATCCCCCCCATAGTGTGTGCTATACACCTGTCTCATCCCCCCCCCCCCAATAGTGTCTGCTGTACACGGGCCTCATCCCCCCCCCCCCCCCCCCCCGCCATAGTGTGTCCTGTACACGGGCCTTATCCCCCCCACCCCTATAGTGTGTCCTGTACACCGGCCTCATCGCCCCCACCCCTATAGTGTGTCCTGTACACCGGCCTCATCGCCCCCACCCCTATAGTGTGTCCTGTGCACCAGCCTCATCACCCTCCACCCCTATAGTGTGTCCTGTACACCGGCCTCATCACCCCCCACCCCTATAGTGTGTCCTGTACACCAGCCTCATTCCCCCCCATAGTGTCTGCTGTAAACTGGTCTCATCATACCCCCCCATAGTGTTTGCTGTACACCGGCTTCATTCCCCCACCCCCCCATAGTGTGTGCTGTACACCGGCCTCATCATCCCCCCCCCCCATAGTGTGTGCTGTACACCAGCCTCATTCCCCCCCCATAGTGTGTGTGTTGTACACCGGCCTCATCATCCCCCCCATAGTGTGCGCTGCACACCGGCTTCATTCCCCCCCATAGTGTGTGTGCTGTACACCGGCTTCATTCCCCCCCCCATAGTGTGTGTGCTGTACACCGGCTTCATTCCCTGCCCATAGTGTGTGCTGTACAACCGGCCTCATCATCCCCCCCCCCCCCCCCATAGTGTGTGCTGTACACCGGCTTCATTCCCCCCATAGTGTGTGTGCTGTACACCGGCTTCATTCCCCCCATAGTGTGTGTGCTGTACACCGGCTTCATCCCCCCCCATAGTGTGTGCTGTACACCGGCTTCATTCCCCCCCATAGTGTGTGTGCTGTACACCGGCTCCATCCCCCCCCATAGTGTGCTGTACACCGGCTTCATCCCCCCCCCCCATAGTGTGTGTGCTGTACACCGGCCTCATCATTCCCCCCCCCCCCATAGTGTGTGCTGTACACTGGCTTCATTCCCCCCCATAGTGTGTGCTGTACACCGGCTTCATTCCCCCCCATAGTGTGTGCTGTACACCGGCTTCATTCCCCCCCATAGTGTGTGCTGTACACCGGCTTCATTCCCCCCCATAGTGTGTGCTGTACACCGGCTTCATTCCCCCCATAGTGTGTGCTGTACACCGACTTCATTCCCCCCCATAGTGTGTGCTGTACACCGACTTCATTCCCCCCATAGTGTGTGTGCTGTACACCGACTTCATCCCCCCCATAGTGTGTGCTGTACACCGACTTCATTCCCCCCATAGTGTGTGCTGTACACAGACTTCATTCCCCCCATAGTGTGTGCTGTACACAGACTTCATTCCCCCCATAGTGTGTGCTGTACACAGACTTCATTCCCCCCATAGTGTGTGCTGTACACAGACTTCATTCCCCCCATAGTGTGTGCTGTACAGCGGCTTCATTCCCCCCATAGTGTGTGCTGTACACCGGCTTCATTCCCCCCCATAGTGTGTGTGCTGTACACCGGCCTCATCATCCCCCCCATGTGCTGTACTGCGACCCTGATGGCGGGGCGTCCTGTCAGACGCTGTACACACTCCAGGCCTGATCTCCCAGCATCCCCTCTGCTTAGTAATTCAGCTGCGGCTCTTCATTTTGTGTGTCTACAAGCCATTAGTCCTGACAGCAGGTCATAAAGGAGTCATGGCTTCCTCTCCAGCCGCCCCCACGAGACCTCCGGCCATCGCCACGTCTCCGATCAGGATCATCATTAATCACAGTCCTGGCCTGTAATCCAGAGATACAGATTAGTGTCGCCCCCTACAGACTGAAAGCCACATAGAGACCTGTCTGCTCAATGCCAGGTGTCTGCCCCAGAGGGGTAAAGCCCGTGGCCTGGGCTGAGGATATGAATGGTCTCTCTTATGTGTTTTCCTATCAGTGTTTTCTCCTGCAGCATTGGGGGTGTTTGTGGTGAGATAGATATATATACACACACACACACACACACACGTGCACACTAGATGCACGCTCACATATACACCTTACAATGATTGACAGCCCCCTCCCATCATTGAGGAAAAACCTTCAGTTGAATTACACAGCAAAAATGTTGATTCTGCATAAGCAGTTTCCATGGTAACCTCGGGGTTTCCATGGTAAACAGGTTGAGATTGTTCTGGCGGGGAGTTAATCATCCTGTTTCGTGGGTCAGAGTCTCATTAAACGCCGACCAGCAAGAAAGCACATGGCACTGGCTGATGCCTTTATAGAGAGAGACCCCCAGATACCGGAACTGACTACTCATCTGGACTGATTACTCCTCCGTTGTTACTCAGTAGTAGTAGTAGTAGTAGTAGTAGTAGTAGCCGTAGCACCAGACCTGTCACCTGGTGGTAGTATACAGCCTGCCTTCTGCAAGACTCTGCAAGTGACTGGCTCCTCTCTCGGGGGGCCGCGGCCAGTGATTGGCTCCTCTTCCGGGGGGCCGCGGGCAGTGACTGGCTCCTCTTCCGGGGGGCCGCGGCCAGTGACTGGCTCCTCTTCCGGGGGCCGCAGCCAGTGACTGGCTCCTCTTCCGGGGGGGCGCGGCCAGTGACTGGCTCCTCTTCCGGGGGGGCGCGGCCAGTGACTGGCTCCTCTTCCGGGGGGCCGCGGCCAGTGACTGGCTCCTCTTCCGGGGGCCGCAGCCAGTGACTGGCTCCTCTTCCGGGGGGGCGCGGCCAGTGACTGGCTCCTCTTCCGGGGGCCGCAGCCAGTGACTGGCTCCTCTTCCGGGGGGGCGCGGCCAGTGACTGGCTCCTCTTCCGGGAGCCGCGGCCAGTTACTGGCTCCTCTTCCGGGGGCCGCAGCCAGTGACTGGCACCTCCAGGCTAGAACTATTGATATCGGTGGGAATATAACTTATATGGAGCCGCTATATTGTCAGAGCTTAATAGAACAAGATGCTCTCCACCTGCCTCCAGCATTGTAGGAGCTCAGTGATGTTTGAATCCCCATGCTTACTGACTGTTTCCAGCAACAATCGAGTTACTGCTGAACAAAGACGCTCATTATCAGAACATAATTTTATGAATGTAGCAGAGCCAAGTCTCCCCCTCTTACTGTGAATACATGGATAGTGGTAATGTTCCCTGCAGTCCTATGTAACCCTGCAGATTAAACACAGGACTTCACACTCTGGAAGCAGTCAGGAAGCTTGTACCTTCTTCTGTATGTGATTCAGCACAATGTTGTTTGATCTGGCGGAGGACTGGTGGTGCTTTCTGCGTCAGTCGGGGATTTGGCAGGCCTGGCAGCAGTGTGGGCGCCCCCTTGGCCCGGGCTGTCAGCTCCCCACATGACATTCACACCCCATCTACGCTCATCAAAGATATTCCCTAAATAAATTTTTAAAACGCCATCATTAAACAGTTCCCGCGCTGGCGGCGGCTGCAGGATCATTAACTGGAAGGATTTGGCTGTTGGCGGCAGCGGCTTTCATGTTACTTCTCCTTCTAATGAAGAAGCTTCTTCTGGAGAATTTTCTGAGCCCTGATCTCGGGGGACGGAATGCTCAGCCCCTTCTGGCTTTTATTTTCCATTCAGTTATCGGTGATTACATCAGGCGGCTGAAGCTCGGGGCTCAGTCATCAGCTGAATCTACCCAACCTGCATAAAGCCGGATAAATAGGGGTTAACTTTTCCCAATCCCATAAGGTGAAACTATTGGGGGATCGATCTTTAAAGGTGCAGATGCTACAAGATGTGTCAGCCAGTGTGGTCTGGTGAAGTAGAGTTGGGTAGGTTGGGATATGATGGTGTAGAGTGGGGTTGGATGAGGTATGGTGGAATACAGTGGGGTAGGATGGGCTATGGTTGAGTACAGTGGGGTAGGATGGGCTATGGTTGAGTACAGTGGGGTAGGATGGGCTATGGTTGAGTACAGTGGGGTAGGATGGGGTATGGTGGAGTACAGTGGGGTAGGATGGGGTATGGTGGAGTACAGTGGGGTTGGATGGGTTATGGTGGAGCACAGAGGGGTAGGATGGGGTATGGTGGAGTACAGTGGGGTAGGATGGGGTATGGTGGAGTACAGTGGGGTAGGATGGGTTATGGTGGAGCACAGAGGGGTAGGATGGAGTATAGTGGGGTAGGATGGGGTATGGTCGAGTATAGTGGAGTAGGATGGGGTATGGTCGAGTATAGTGGGGTAGGATGGGGTATGGTGGGGAAGGATGGGGTAGGATGGGTATGGTGGGGAAGGATGGGGTATGGTGGAGTACAGTGGGGTAGGATGGGGTATGGTGGAGTACAGTGGGGTAGGATGGGGTATGGTGGAGTACAGTGGGGTAGGATGGGGTATGGTGGAGTCTAGTGGGGTAGGATGGTGTATGGTGGACTATTTAGGGATTCCCCTGTGATCATTATTAGGGATTCCCCTGATGTCAACAGTGGGGGTTCAACCTGTGGTCACTATTTAGGGGTTCCCCTGAGGTGGTCAGTATTGGCGGTTTGCCTGAGGTGACTATTTAGGGGTTCGCCTGAGGTGACTAATTAGGGGTTCGCCTGAGGTGACTAATTAGGGGTTCACCTGAGGTGACTAATTAGGGGTTCGCCTGAGATGACTAATTAGGGGTTCGCCTGAGGTGACTAATTAGGGGTTCGCCTGAGGTGACTATTTAGAGGTTCGCCTGAGGTGACTATTTAGGGGTTTTTCTGAGGTCAGTATATTGGGGCCTCCCCTGTGGTCAGTATATTGGGGCCTCCCCTGTGGTCAGTATATTGGGGCCTCCCCTGTGGTCAGTATATTGGGGCCACCCCTGTGGTCAGTATATTGGGGCCTCCCCTGTGGTCAGTATATTGGGGCCTCCCCTGTGGTCAGTATATTGGGGCCTCCCCTGTGGTCAGTATATTGGGGCCTCCCCTGTGGTCAGTATATTGGGGCCTCCCCTGTGGTCAGTATATTGGGGCCTCCCCTGTGGTCAGTATATTGGGGCCTCCCCTGTGGTCAGTATTAGGGGGCCTCCCCTGTGGTCAGTATTAGGGGGCCTCCCCTGTGGTCAGTATTAGGGGGCCTCCCCTGTGGTCAGTATTAGGGGGCCTCCCCTGTGGTCAGTATATTGGGGCCTCCCCTGTGGTCAGTATTAGGGGGCCTTTGAGGTCAGGGACCTCTGATGGTTATTCTGCTTCTGTGACGTCTGGCAGTAACTATATTCCCCCGACTCAGTGACAGTTTTTGGAGCTTTTTTTTTTGTTCAGTGGCCAATTACTGCAGAATGTATGTGAGCGCCTGCAGGCTGCCCCAGAGCTGCCACAGGATGGAGAGGAGAGAGTCCCCATCACAGCACGTGGGAGGAGGTGGAGACCATGTTATTCTGTTCCCAGAGGCTTACAATCTACACACTGCCTAGAACAACCATATATTATAATGCATATTATACTATATTAACTGTATACAGTGAAACCTCTATAAGCTGACCACCCAATTTTGCACAAAAAACCTGTCTTTTATGGGGGGTGGTCTTCTCAAAGAACAGTGCATAGAAAATGCAGAATTAAGTGTCTGATTGAAGCAGGAACATGTACACCATACATGTATACATATATAATGATGGAAGAGCGCACAGTCATGTCTTTTATCATGTGTCTAATGAGACGGCATTCATACAGCAAACAGGACTGGATTATGAACTTTTTTACATCCTTAAATATGGAAAGTATTGTCCAGCCCTAAAACTATTCTCTGGACTGAATACAGTATAACATAAGTACAGTACCAGCTGTATATACCATTCTATTACATCACTGGTATCAGGAGCTCTATACACCATTCTATTACATCACTGGTATCAGCTGTATACACACTTTTCTATTACATCACTGGTATCAGCTGTATACACACTATTCTATTACATCACTGGTATCAGGAGCTCTATACACCATTCTATTACATCACTGGTATCAGCTGTATACACACTATTCTATTACATAACTGGTATCAGGAGCTGTATACACACTATTCTATTACATCACTGGTATCAGGAGCTCTATACACACTATTCTATTACATCACTGGCATCAGGAGCTCTATACACACTATTCTATTACATCACTGGTATCAGGAGCTGTATACACACTATTCTATTACATCACTGGTATCAGGAGCTCTATACACACTATTCTATTACATCACTGGTATCAGGAGCTCTATACACACTATTCTATTACATCACTGGTATCAGGAGCTCTATACACACTATTCTATTACATCACTGGTATCAGGAGCTCTATACACACTATTCTGTTACATCACTGGTATCAGGAGCTGTATACACACTATTCTATTACATCACTGGTATCAGGAGCTCTATACACACTATTCTATTACATCACTGGTATCAGCTGTATACACACTATTCTATTACATCACTGGTATCAGGAGCTCTATACACTATTCTATTACATCACTGGTATCAGCTGTATACACACTATTCTGTTACATCACTGGTATCAGGAGCTCTATACACACTATTCTATTACATCACTGGTATCAGGAGCTCTATACACACTATTCTGTTACATCACTGGTATCAGCCGCTATTGGCATGGAAGAAGGGGGAAGCAGAAATTTTTACAGTGCACTCTGCCAGCCCTTCTCTCTCTTCCTGTGGCCTCTGTCCGAGGCTACTATTGGGTCTCTACTATCGTATCACAGAGCCCTGCTGGTGAACAGAGGGAGAATTCTCTCTCTGCAGCCCTATAGATGCAGCATAGGTCATGCATTTATAGAGTTAACTGTCTGCATAGTGCTGACAGTTGTGGCGGGCCCCGGCTATCACTGATAACTGGGACCCAGCACGGAACACACAGCTTCTAATTACCAGGGAAAGAAAGGTGGTCTGTCTGGGGGTCCCTGTGGCTGCTGGACCTGCTACCCTCACGGCTCCACTGTGGGTGCTGTTCCTGGAGACTATGGCGCTCCTTCTTCCTCCTCACAGCTCAGCCATGCCTCCTCCTTCTACCCCCTTCATTTTCTCTTCCTGTTAGCATGCTCCCTCCTTCTTCATCATGGCCCTGTCAGCGCTGTCGGGGAGCAATTTTAGCACGTTATGCTACGTTTACACGGAGCGATAATTCGCCCGATCGTACAATTAACGATTTTGAAGTAACTTTTTTTTTTTTAAATAATGATCAGCGTTTAGATGGAACGATATATCGTACAGAAAATTCGTTTTGCGATCGCTTAAGCCTATCTCGCACATAGGTAAAATAGGTGAACGACTGTTTACACGGAACGATCTGCGAATTTTTTGCGAACGACGATTTAAGAACATGTTTAAAGATCAAAATGAACGATTTCTCGCTCGTCGTTCAATCGTTCGCTGCGTTTACACGTACGATTATCGTTCAAATGCGATCGTTATCGTGCAAATTCGCACAATAATCGTTCCGTGTAAACGTAGCATAAGTCCTGCTTCTGGTCTTTTTATGGCGGTCATCAACTACAAAATCTGCACAAAAAAGTGGTCTTTAGTCTGATAAGGGGGTGGTCTTCTCAAAGAGAGGCAGTGTCCATAGGAAATAATGGTTAAAAATCGGTCTGGAAGGGGGTGGTCTTCGCAAAGAAGTGGTCTGTTTTGGAGGTTTCACTGTATATTATAATGTGACTGTGTATTATACCACAGTACAATGAGATTGAGTACCACTGTATATAATATCAATGCATACATTATAATCCCCAGTGCATGATAGCGTTATAATGTACACTGATACATTATAATCCATCCAGTGCACAATACCATTATAATATACACTGATACATTATAAGCCCAAGTGCATGATATCATTATAATATACACTGACACATTAAAAGCTCCAGAGCACAATATTATTATAATATACACTGATACGTTGTAAGCCCTAGAGTATGACACCATTTTAATATACACTGATGTGTTATAATCCCCGGAGCACAATATCATTATAATACACACTGATACATTATAATCTCCAGTACTTGCTATGGTAATATACAATGAGACTTTATATCATGCCCGGGAGATTATAATGTATTACAGATGTGTACTCTCTCATTTCTGAGTTGCGGTGTTAGGTGATCGGTGTGCTGGGTAATGTGGTATAATGAGGCAATGTCCTGCCGTTACCCCTGTGCATGGAGGGTGATAGGTAACAGGGGCCACATTGTGAGGGTTACAGGGCGGGAGCCTCCTCTCCCCCGAGTCCTGTAATGTCTGCACAGTGAGACCCTGTGTGAGGAGACCTCGTCTGTCACCATCAGAACTGTACACTTCTATATACAACGGATCCCCAGGACAGGGACACACCCCAGTGGACACCTCCCCCCCCCCCTTTCCCTCCTCTTGCTAAAGTTCCTGTGGTAGTCCCCCGCATCCACCCTATCAGGGTTCATAATGGAGTGTCCCTGCTGCCATGTGCAGCTGCATTACCCCGCAGAGCGGATACTGGCACTTTTCGTGTTCTGGTGTTTCCTTAGAAATCAACACAAATTAGATTACAGCCCAGAGCCATGATGCCTCCCACACCTCTGCACGGAGCCCTGATCCTGACCAGCTCAGAGTGTGCCAGGACCGGGCACCATAAGGGCATACTCACATACCGCAGATTTGTGGAAACTCTTCCATTCAGATGACGTGTCACACTGTGCACACCTCTGTCCTGTGATGCTCTCCTCCGCTCACAAGAAGTGATGGGTCACTCATCACCCATAATCCAGCGCTATTTGTCTGCAGAGCCCTCTCTGCCCTGTGGTTACATATACCTCTAATATGTAGCTGATCCTTATGTAATCATATGTAATGGGCGCTTGGGCGGGAAAGAGGGCGGCTTCGACTGCTAAAACTTCACTGATGTGAAGACAGGTGCCATGCAATCAGATGGAGAAGGAAATGTTATAACACTCCATGTAACAGAGTATCAAACATGCTCCACTCTCTGTTCTCTAGTGTTTTCTGGCATGTGAAGCAGTGTACTAGCCACACCCCCGCTTATCAGATAAATATGATGGGACTGGGACTAGCCACGCCCCCGCTTATTAGATAAATGTGATGGGACTGGGACTAGTCACACCCCTGCTTATCTGATAAACATGTGATAGGACTGGGACTAGCCACACCCCTGCTTGTCTGATAAACATGTAATAGGACTGGGACTAGCCACACCCCTGCTTGTCTGATAAACATGTAATAGGACTGGGACTAGCCATGCCCCCGCTTATCAGATAAATGTGATGGGACTGGGACTAGCCACACCTCTGCTTATCTGATAAACATGTGATAGGACTGGGACTAGCCACACCCCTGCTTATCTGATAAACAAGTGATAGGACTGGGACTAGCCACATCCCTGCTTATCTGATAAACATGTGATAGGACTGGGACTAGCCACACCCCTGCTTATCTGATAAACATGTGATAGGACTGGGACTAGCTACACCCCTGCTTATCTGATAATCATGTGATAGGACTGGGACTAGCCATACCCCTGCTTATCTGATAATCATGTGATAGGACTGGGACTAGCCACACCCCTGCTTATCTGATAAACATGTGATAGGACTGGGACTAGCCACACCCCTGCTTATCTGATAAACAAGTGATAGGACTGGGACTAGCCACACCCCTGCTTATCTGATAAACAAGTGATAGGACTGGGACTAGCCACACCCCTGCTTATCTGATAAACATGTGATAGGACTGGGACTAGCCACACCCCTGCTTATCTGATAAACATGTGATAGGACTGGGACTAGCCACACCCCTGCTTATCTGATAAACAAGTGATAGGACTGGGACTAGCCACACCCCTGCTTATCTGATAAACAAGTGATAGGACTGGGACTAGCCACACCCCTGCTTATCTGATAAACATGTGATAGGACTGGGACTAGCCACACCCCTGCTTATCTGATAAACATGTGATAGGACTGGGACTAGCCACACCCCTGCTTACCTGATAAACATGTGATAGGACTGGGACTAGCCACAACCCCTGCTTATCTGATAAACAAGTGATAGGACTGGGACTAGCCACACCCCTGCTTATCTGATAAACAAGTGATAGGACTGGGACTAGCCACACCCCTGCTTATCTGATAAACAAGTGATAGGACTGGGACTAGCCACACCCCTGCTTATCTGATAAATATGTGATAGGACTGGGACTAGCTACACCCCTGCTTATCTGATAATCATGTGATAGGACTGGGACTAGCCACACCCCTGCTTATCTGATAAACATGTGATAGGACTGGGACTAGCCACACCGCTGCTTATCTGATAAACATGTGATAGGACTGGGACTAGCCACACCCCTGCTTATCTGATAAACAAGTGATAGGACTGGGACTAGCCACACCGCTGCTTATCTGATAAACATGTGATAAGACTGGGACTAGCCTGCAGGCCCTGTCCCCCTTCATGTCAGAAGTCTCCCACATTGTCTGCCTTTTCTTGCAATGCAGAAGCTTAACCAGAGTTTCATCAGAATTTCCTAGGTTTCCTTATGGCTCTTATCTCGATTCTGCCACCTGTTGACTTTTGCTGTGCGACATTGTGGGAGATGTAGACACGTCACAATGTAAATTACACTGTCCCAGAGGAAGTGAATTTCAGTGTTGAGCAATACTGGTCAGGTCCTGCTGTATGATTGGTGAATACCTCTTGTGACTGGGGTCCTGCAGTGGAGTTTACATCTATACCCGGGGATATCAGGCCGGGTCTGCTGTGTGATGGGTGTAGACTAGAGATGAACAAATCTCGTGCTCGCTCAGGTCCGTCCAATCCTGTGCATGTGGCATTTCATTACTGGTGGCTGCAGAGGTTTGGATACTCATCTCTAGTGTAGACCTCTTGTGTTTGAGGTCCTGCATTGGGGTTTACATCCAGGCCCAGTGATATCAGGCCAGGTCTGCTGTGTGATGGGTGTACATCTATTGGGATTCAGGGCCCATGGTGGGGTTTACATCCCTGGGATATATGTATCACACCACCTTGTTATTGAACATCAGGCAGCCATGACCCTCACTGTGTGAGTAGGGAAAGCGAGTACCTATATAATTGCTGTTATGTGGCCCCAAGGCAAATTGCTGTGACTTGCAAATATAGTACAAACTTTCCTGTGTATCCAAACAGAGCAGACTTCCCTGAAGAGCCGGTTTCTTGTGATTGTTAGGGCCTGGGTGGTTAGTGATATATACAGGGTGTCTGTAAGTGGTACTGTGATATACGAAGTGTCAGTAAGTGGTACTGTGATGTACGAAGTGTCAGTGAGTTGTACTGTGATATATACAGGGTGTCTGTGAGTGGTACTGTGATATACAGGGTGTCTGTGAGTGGTACTGTGATATGCAGGGTGTCAGTTGGTGTAACTGTTATATATACAGGGTTGTCAGTGAGCACTACTGTGATATACAAAGTCTCAGTAAGTGCTACTGTATGCCAATGAGTGGTACTGTGAAATACGAGGTGTCAGTGAGTGGTACTATTATAGTTTGCAATGCCTTTAGTATTTTGCAGCCTCAGACAGCCAAAGATTGGGTCATGTAAAAGGACCCTTAGTGAGTGGTACTGTGATATACTGGGTGTCAGTGAGTGCTACTGTGATATATACAGGGTTGTCACTGAGCACTATTGTTATATAGTGGTACTGTGATATACAGGGTGTCAGTGAGTGGTACTGTGATATATACAGGGTGTACAGTGGTACTATTATAGTTTGCAGTGCCTTTAGTATTTTTCAGCCTCAGTCATCCGAAGATTGAGTCATGTAAAAGGACCCTTAGTGAGTGGTACTGTGATATATGCAGGATGTCGCTGTGTGGGACTGTATTATATGTTGTACTGTGAGATACAGGGTGTCATTGAGTGGTACTGTGATATATACAGGGCGCAGTGAGTGGTACTGTGATATATGGGATGTCATTGAGTGGAACTGTAATATATACAGGATGTCGATGTCCATGACCATGACTGGTACTGTGATATATATGGGGTGTCAGTGAGCAGTACTGTGATATATGGGATGTCAGTGACTGGTACTGATATATATATGGTATCAGTGAGTGGTATAGTGATATATACAGGATGTCTGTGACTGGTACTGTGATATACACTCACCGGCCACTTTATTAGGTACACCATGCTAGTAACGGGTTGGACCCCCTTTTGCCTTCAGAACTGCCTCAATTCTTGGTGGCATAGATACAACAAGGTGCTGGAAGCTTCCTCAGAGATTTTGGTCCATATTGACATGATGGCATCACACAGTTGCCGCAGATTTGTCGGCTGCACATCCATGATGCCAATCTCCCGTTCCACCACATCCCAAAGATGCTCTATTGGATTGAGATCTAGTGACTGTGGAGGCCATTTGAGTACAGTGAACTCATTGTCATGTTCAAGAAACCAGTCTGGGATGATTCTAGCTTTATGACATGGCGCATTATCCTGCTGAAAGTAGCCATCAGATGTTGGGTCCATTGTGGTCATAAAGGGATGGACATGGTCAGCAACAATACTCAGGTAGGCTGTGGCGTTGCAACGATGCTCAATTGGTACCAAGGGGCCCAAAGAGTGCCAAGAAAATATTCCCCACACCATGACACCACCACCACCAGCCTGAACTGTTGATACAAGGCAGGATGGATCCATGCTTTCATGTTGTTGACGGCAAATTCTGACCCTACCATCCGAATGTAGCAGCAGAAATCGAGACTCATCAGACCAGGCAACGGTTTTCCAATCTTCTACTGTCCAATTTCGATGAGCTTGTGCAAATTGTAGCCTCAGTTTCCTGTTCTTAGCTGAAAGGAGTGGCACCCGGTGTGGTCTTCTGCTGCTGTAGCCCATGTGCCTCAAAGTTGGAGGTACTGTGCGTTCAGAGAGGCTCTTCTGCCTACCTTGGTTGTAACGGTTGGCTATTTGAGTCACTGTTGCCTTTCTATCAGCTCGAACCAGTCTGCCCATTCTCCTCTGACCTCTGGCATCAACAAGGCATTTCCGCCCACAGAACTGCTGCTCACTGGATGTTTTTTCTTTTTCGGACCATTCTCTGTAAACCCTAGAGATGGTTGTGCGTGAAAATCCCAGTAGATCAGCGGTTTCTGAAATACTCAGACCAGCCCTTCTGGCACCAACAACCATGCCACGTTCAAAGACCCTCAAATCACCTTTCTTCCCCATACTGATGCTCGGTTTGAACTGCAGGAGATTGTCTTGACCATGTCTACATGCCTAAATGCACTGTTGCCGCCATGTGATTGGCTGATTAGAAATTAAGTGGTAACGTGCAGTTGGACAGGTGTACCTAATAAAGTGGCCGGTGAGTGTATATGTGGTGTCATGGAGCAGTACTGTGATATACGGGATGTCAGTGAGTGGTACTGTGATATGTCGGAGCTGTGTGTCATTCCTCTGTGTGCATGCAGTCACATGGTATACGGACACCTAACAGCAGCCATCTGACATTTAAAAGCTAATAATAAAAGGTCAGCTGTGAAATATACAACCGTCATAGTGTGTACACGTCTATATACTGCTGCTGGGGTACATGGAGCGACCACTGTGCAGGGGCAGAGCCTCATTCCCCAAACACTCCCATGCCCCGCCCCTGAGCAGCGGCTCTATACAGCATGCAGTCTATTAGCTCCCGCCCAGTAGGTAATAGTGGAGATTTTCATGATTAGTCCTTCAGGAGGCGCTAATAAGCAGACTCAGATGGCTGTGCTCCCTGCTGGTGTGAGGGGGCGCTGTCCTGTATAATCAGGAGCTCCACTGCTGTTGTGGGGATAACAGAGAGCACAATTCACTACACAAGCTGCACACTGAAATTACACAGGATGGGTGCGGCTGCACACTACACGCTTCAGACTACACACTGTGCTTCAGGCTACAAGTTACTCACTATGCGCTATGCGATTCATGCTACAAGCTACTCACTATGCGCTACATACTTCAGGCTACAAGCTACACACTATGCGCTACGCAATTCATGCTACAAGCTACTCACTATGCGCTACATACTTTAGGCTACAAGCTACTCACTATGCGCTACATACTTTAGGCTACAAGCTACACACTATGTGCTATGCTCTTCAGGCTACAAGCTACACACTATGCGCTACGCGATTCATGCTACAAGCTACTCACTATGCGGTACACGCTTCAGGCTACACACTACATGCTTCAGGCTACAAGCTACTCACTATGTGCTACGTGCTTCAGGCTACAAGCTACACACTATGTGCTATGCTCTTCAGGCTACAAGCTACACACTATGCGGTACATGCTAAAAGCTACACACTATGTGCTACATGCTTCAAGCTACACACTAAGCTAAAAGCTGCACACTATGTGGTACGCATTACAAGCTACACACTATGCGCTACACGCTTCAGGCTACAAGCTACACACTATGCGCTACACGCTTCAGGCTACAAGCTACACACTATGCGCTACACACTATGCGCTACATGCTTCAGGCTACAAGCTACACACTATGCGCTTCAGGCTCCAAGCTACACACTATGCGCTACATGCTTCAGGCTACAAGCTGCACACTACGAGCTACACACTACTGTATGCACTACGCACTTCAGGCTACAAGCTACACACTATGCGCTACATGCTTCAGGCTACAAGCTGCACACTACGCGCTACACACTATGCACTACGCGCTTCAGGCTACAAGCTACACACTATGCGCTACACACTATGCGCTACATGCTTCAGGCTACAAGCTACACACTATGCGCTTCAGGCTCCAAGCTACACACTATGCGCTACATGCTTCAGGCTACAAGCTGCACACTACGAGCTACACACTACTGTATGCACTACGCACTTCAGGCTACAAGCTACACACTATGCGCTACATGCTTCAGGCTACAAGCTGCACACTACGCGCTACACACTATGCACTACGCGCTTCAGGCTACAAGCTACACACTACGCGCTACACACTATGCACTACGCGCTTCAGGCTACAAGCTACACAGTTCAGTTTACACTATGTGCTTTAGGCTACAAGCTGCACACTACGCGCTCCACACTATGCGCTACATGCTTCAGGCTACAAGCTCCACACTATGCGCTACATGCTTCAGGCTACAAGCTCCACACTATGCGCTACATGCTTCAGGCTACAAGCTCCACACTATGCGCTACATGCTACAGGCTACAAGCTCCACACTATGCGCTACAAGCTTCACACCACCATAGAGGGCTGACACTTCACCACTGGTCAGAATGTGAGCACTCACTATTCTGCTGTTACATCACATCTTATTCTCCAGAGCTGCACTCACTATTCTGCTCTTAGATCATGTCTTATCCTCCAGTCACCTCCAGAGCTGCCGTTACAAATATTCCTTTCCTTGTATGTAGCTGCAGTGACTGGGCATTTCTTCCCGTCCCGACCGGTCTCTTGGCTGTAGTCTCGTTGGTGACACCATCGCTGTGCCCCCGCACTCCCGGCTTCTGTCCGTGTCATCTCTGATGTTGCCCCCCCCCCCCCCAGCCATAAATAACAGGACACGCGTGTACACGTATAATTATCTGCTTATTATGCAGCGCCCCCTGGAGCACATGGCTGCACCTCCTCTCTTTTGTAGTTGACGCATCATGTCGCCAGCGCTCTCCGTCCTTGTTGTGTGACAGTCTTTATGAACGAGGATTGTCTCTGTTGTCTTTGTGGTTGTGTGTGGCGGTTGCTTAGTAACCGCACTACTGCTGCCGCTTTGCCTGCAGTGGTGTTTGCCGTGACCAAGACTCTCCATCCCCCCCCTCCCCAGATTCTCCCCGTCAGGTCGCATACACACTCTCTGCTGCTATTTTTCTGCTTTTTGGTATATTAAAAAAACAAACATTATATTAATGGTCATACTGGTGTGAGGGCGAGCGTGCAGGGCAGAGGGGGGAGGCTGCTCCAGCAGGGGGCGCTGTCACTGTAGAGTCCCATGGACTGCAAGTTCTGCAGCTCTGATTGTTGATTCAGTTCTTCCTGGGTTTTACATTATCCTCCTGGATGCCCCGCCCCCGAGGATCTGCCTGCACAAGGGTTACTAGTGGGGGAGGGGATCAGCCAGTACCACTGATCAGTCTGAAGTCCTGCAGGTTATTACATCCCTGACCTCCCTACTTCCTGACTGATACATAGTGATATATCCTGCAGCTTATTACACCCCTGACCGCTATACCAGTCTGCAGAGCATCACTCTGACCTCCCTACTTCCTGACTGATACATAGTGATATATCCTGCAGCTTATTACACCCCTGACCGCTATACCAGTCTGCAGAGCATCACTCTGACCTCCCTACTTCCTGACTGATACATAGTGATATATCCTGCAGCTTATTACACCCCTGACCTCTATACCAGTCTGCAGAGGATTGCTCTGACCCCTATACCTCCTGACTGATATAGTGATATATCCTGCAGCTTATTACACCCCTGACCGCTATACCGGTCTGCAGAGGATTGCTCTGACCCCTATACCTCATTACTGATACATAGTGATATATTCTGCAGCTTATTACACCCCTGACCTCTCTACAGATCTGCAGAGGATTGCTCTGACCTCCCTACCTCCTGACTGATACATAGTGATATATCCTGCAGCTTATTACACCCCTGACCGCCATACCAGTCTGCAGAGGATTGCTCTGACCCCTTTACCTCCTGACTGATACATAGTGATATATTCTGCAGCTTATTACACCCCTGACCGCTATACCAGTCTGCAGAGGATTGCTCTGACCCCTATACCTCCTGACTGATACATAGTGATATATTCTGCAGCTTATTACACCCCTGACCGCTATACCAGTCTGCAGAGGATTGCTCTGACCCCTTTACCTCCTGACTGATACATAGTGATATATTCTGCAGCTTATTACACCTCTGACCTCTCTACAGATCTGCAGATCATCACTCTGTCCTCTCTACCTCCTGACTGATCCATAGTGATATATCCTGCAGATGTTTGCCCCCGGCCCCCTCTGCAGATCGTCGCTCTGGAGCAGCAGCTGTGGATGGAGATAAGCGTTATCAGTCCCGACAATGATTCCTAATGAGATGTAATTAGTATTTGCTTTGTGCCGGTTCCGCAGGGTCCTCCGCCCTCCTGTATACACAGATAGGTGCCCCCCCCTCCTGTATACACAGATAGGTGCCCCCCCTCCTGTATACACAGATAGGTGCCCCCCCCTCCTGTATACACAGATAGGTGCCCCCCCCCTCCTGTATACACAGATAGGTGCCCCCCCTCCTGTATACACAGATAGGTGCCCCCCCCCTCCTGTATACACAGATAGGTGCCCCCCCCTTCTGTATACACAGATAGGTGCCCTGGGGGAGGGGGGGGGGGTACAGCTGCAGCATCTCCCATTCATCCTATATCCCCATACACAGTCTGCGCCCCCGCTGCACTCCCAGACATACACTGTAGTAACTGATTCCTCTACAGCAACTTGTTGATGGTTTCCAGTCAGCAGCAATAGATTGTTTCTACATGTCAAGGTTCAGAGGAATGCAGATCAGTCAGTGAGATCTATCAAGGAACAGAGCATGTTATTAGGATAAACTCATAGCAAGATCCATAATCAGCAACTTGTTGACTGTTTCCAAGTAGCCGATGATTAGTTCTGTAGTAATACTGGGTGTTCTCAGCAGTGTCCTCCTTACTGATGGTCTCCGTGCAGTAATACTGGATGTTCTCAGCAGTGTCCTCCTTACTGATGGTCTCCGTGCAGTAATACTGGGTGCTTCAGCAGTGTCCTCCTTACTGATGGTCTCCGTGCAGTAATACTGGGTGTTCTCAGCAGTGTCCTCCTTACTGATGGTCTCTGTGCAGTAATACTGGGTGTTCTCAGCAGTGTCCTCCTTACTGATGGTCTCTGTGCAGTAATACTGGGTGTTCTCAGCAGTGTCCTCCTTACTGATGGTCTCCGTGCAGTTTTACTGGGTGTTCTCAGCAGTGTCCTCCTTACTGATGGTCTCCGTGCAGTAATACTGGGTGTTCTCAGCAGTGTCCTCCTTACTGATGGTCTCCGTGCAGTAATACTGGGTGTTCTCAGCAGTGTCCTCCTTACTGATGGTCTCTGTGCAGTAATACTGGGTGTTCTCAGCAGTGTCCTCCTTACTGATGGTCTCCGTGCAGTTATACTGGGTGCTCACTGCAGGTTCTCCATGTTGATTTGCTTCCGCCCCCGGTCTCAGGATTATGTGACCGGCTGTTCGCTCGCCCGCAGCTGTTCCCGTCCTCGCTGCGCCCGCCGCCTTGTTTTTCGCAAATGTGATTTTGTTCTCACCATGAAAAAAACAGCGAGATTGGATTAAATGGATCCTGTAAGTTCTGTCCTGGAAATTATACTGAACGTTTCCTGACTCCTGAGGGGCGGGCGTCCTGCCGATACAGCGAGGGATGGGGGCTGCAACATGGCTCATCCCTCACCGTCCCACTGGTACACTGTAACAAACCATCAGCACTGGTACACTGTAACAAATCATACCTGCTCCTATATCCTGCTCATTCCTCTATACACTGCTCCTGTATCCCGCTCATTCCTGTATACACTGCTCCTGTATCCCGCTCATTCCTCCATACGCTGCTCCTGTATACTGCTCATTCCTCTATACACTGCTCCTGTATATCCTGCTCATTCCTCTATACACTGCTCCTGTATATCCTGCTCATTCCTCTATACACTGCTCCTGTATATCCTGCTCATTCCTCTATACACTGCTCCTGTATCCTGCTCATTCCTCTATACACTGCTCCTGTATCCCTCTCATTCCTCTATACACTGCTCCTGTATCCCGCTCATTCCTCTATACACTGCTCCTGTATCCCGCTCATTCCTCTATACACTGCTCCTGTATCCCGCTCATTCCTCTATACACTGCTCCTGTATCCCGCTCATTCCTCTATACACTGCTCCTGTATCCCGCTCATTCCTGTATACACTGCTCCTGTATCCCGCTCATTCCTCTATACACTGCTCCTGTATATCCTGCTCATTCCTCTATACACTGCTCCTGTATCCCGCTCATTCCTCTATACACTGCTCCTGTATATCCTGCTCATTTCTCTATACACTGCTCCTGTATATCCCGCTCATTCCTCTATACACTGCTCCTGTATCCCGCTCATTCCTCTATACACTGCTCCTGTATACTGCTCATTCCTCTATACACTGCTCCTGTATATCCTGCTCATTCCTGTATACACTGCTCCTGTATCCCGCTCATTCCTGTATACACTGCTCCTGTATCCCGCTCATTCCTCTACACACTGCTCCTGTATACTGCTCATTCCTCTATACACTGCTCCTGTATATCCTGCTCATTCCTCTATACACTGCTCCTGTATCCCGCTCATTCCTCTATACACTGCTCCTGTATATCCTGCTCATTTCTCTATACACTGCTCCTGTATATCCCGCTCATTCCTGTATACACTGCTCCTGTATCCCGCTCATTCCTCTATACACTGCTCCTGTATCCCGCTCATTCCTGTATACACTGCTCCTGTATCCCGCTCATTCCTGTATACACTGCTCCTGTATCCCGCTCATTCCTCCATACGCTGCTCCTGTATACTGCTCATTCCTCTATACACTGCTCCTGTATATCCTGCTCATTCCTCTATACACTGCTCCTGTATATCCTGCTCATTCCTCTATACACTGCTCCTGTATATCCTGCTCATTCCTCTATACACTGCTCCTGTATCCCTCTCATTCCTCTATACACTGCTCCTGTATCCCGCTCATTCCTCTATACACTGCTCCTGTATCCCGCTCATTCCTCTATACACTGCTCCTGTATCCCGCTCATTCCTCTATACACTGCTCCTGTATCCCGCTCATTCCTCTATACACTGCTCCTGTATCCCGCTCATTCCTCTATACACTGCTCCTGTATCCCGCTCATTCCTCTATACACTGCTCCTGTATATCCTGCTCATTCCTCTATACACTGCTCCTGTATCCCGCTCATTCCTCTATACACTGCTCCTGTATATCCTGCTCATTTCTCTATACACTGCTCCTGTATATCCCGCTCATTCCTCTATACACTGCTCCTGTATCCCGCTCATTCCTCTATACACTGCTCCTGTATACTGCTCATTCCTCTATACACTGCTCCTGTATATCCTGCTCATTCCTGTATACACTGCTCCTGTATCCCGCTCATTCCTGTAAACACTGCTCCTGTATCCCGCTCATTCCTCTACACACTGCTCCTGTATAATGCTCATTCCTCTATACACTGCTCCTGTATATCCTGCTCATTCCTCTATACACTGCTCCTGTATCCCGCTCATTCCTCTATACACTGCTCCTGTATATCCTGCTCATTTCTCTATACACTGCTCCTGTATATCCCGCTCATTCCTGTATACACTGCTCCTGTATCCCGCTCATTCCTCTATACACTGCTCCTGTATCCCGCTCATTCCTGTATACACTGCTCCTGTATCCCGCTCATTCCTGTATACACTGCTCCTGTATCCCGCTCATTCCTCTACACACTGCTCCTGTATATCCTGCTCATTCCTCTATACACTGCTCCTGTATATCCTGCTCATTCCTCTATACACTGCTCCTGTATCCCGCTCATTCCTCTATACACTGCTCCTGTATCCCGCTCATTCCTCTATACACTGCTCCTGTATATCCTGCTCATTTCTCTATACACTGCTCCTGTATATCCCGCTCATTCCTCTATACACTGCTCCTGTATCCCGCTCATTCCTCTATACACTGCTCCTGTATACTGCTCATTCCTCTATACACTGCTCCTGTATATCCTGCTCATTCCTGTATACACTGCTCCTGTATCCCGCTCATTCCTGTATACACTGCTCCTGTATCCCGCTCATTCCTCTACACACTGCTCCTGTATACTGCTCATTCCTCTATACACTGCTCCTGTATACTGCTCATTCCTCTATACACTGCTCCTGTATACTGCTCATTCCTGTATACACTGCTCCTGTATATCCTGCGCATTCCTGTATACACTGCTCCTGTATCCCGCTCATTCCTGTATACACTGCTCCTGTATCCCGCTCATTCCTCTATACACTGCTCCTGTATCCCGCTCATTCCTCTATACACTGCTCCTGTATCCCGCTCATTCCTCTATACGCTGCTCCTGTATCCCGCTCATTCCTCTATACGCTGCTCCTGTATCCCGCTCATTCCTCTATACGCTGCTCCTGTATCCCGCTCATTCCTCTATACGCTGCTCCTGTATCCCGCTCATTCCTCTATACACTGCTCCTGTATCCCGCTCATTCCTCTATACACTGCTCCTGTATCCCGCTCATTCCTCTATACACTGCTCCTGTGTCCCGCTCATTCCTCTATACACTGCTCCTGTATCCCGCTCATTCCTCTATATACTGCACCTATATTCTTTATAACTTCCCCCATACATGATGAGGCTTTTTCTATGGATCGGTGGTCTCTTTGCAGTCTGCAATGTAGCCGGCAGGGAAGGGGTTACACGGTCCGGTATGTGTAAATATTCTCGCTCGTCCTGCGCCGTCCTGCAGCCTTTATGACTTTATAAGGATGTGCCGACCGCGGGGACATCAATCTCCTCATCCTCCATCACTGCCCGCTGTATCCAATCCTATGTGATACCGACCGCTGTGCTGCTGTATCTAACCTGTGATGTGATACTCTACCTGTATCTGAGTCTGTCAACTGTGAAACTGCTGAAACTTGTATCCAAGCCTATCAGGTGGTGTCAGATGTGGCTGCGTATTCAGATGGGCTAGTGGAGGGAACTGCACCTGGCCATTTTAGCAAGGACATGCTGACACCTGGTGGTGGGAATGGAATTACACTCCACACTAGTGGCAAGTGGAGGGTCAGAGGGATATCATGCTGATGCCTGGTGGAGGGGCAGAGGAGTGACACGCTGACGCCTGGTGGAGGGGCAGAGGAGTGACACACTGACGCCTGGTGGAGGGGCAGAGGAGTGATACGCTGAGGCCTGGTGGAGGGGCAGAGGAGTGATATGCTGAGGCCTGGTGGAGGGGTAGAGGAGTGACACGCTGACGCCTGGTGGAGGGGCAGAGGAGTGATATGCTGAGGCCTGGTGGAGGGGTAGAGGAGTGACACGCTGACGCCTGGTGGAGGGGTAGAGGAGTGACACTCTGACGCCTGGTGGAGGGGTAGAGGAGTGACACGCTGACGCCTGGTGGAGGGGTAGAGGAGTGACACTCTGACGCCTGGTGGAGGGGTAGAGGAGTGACACGCTGACGCCTGGTGGAGGGGTAGAGGAGTGACACGCTGACTCCTGGTGGAGGGGTAGAGAAGTGACACACTGACGCCTGGTGGAGGGGCAGAGGAGTGATATGCTGACGCCTGGTGGAGGGGCAGAGGAGTGATATGCTGACACCTGGTGGAGGGGCAGAGGAGTGATATGCTGACACCTGGTGGAGGGGCAGAGGAGTGATATGCTGACACCTGGTGGAGGGGCAGAGGAGTGATATGCTGACACCTGGTGGAGGGGCAGAGGAGTGACTTGTTGACGCCTGGTTGAAAGGTATACTGTAAATATACTTCTGGTGCCTGGTGGTCCGCCTATCACACGTCTTCTCTATTCTCAGGACCCCCGCAGTAAACACAAGTTCAAGATCCACACGTATGGGAGCCCAACGTTCTGTGACCATTGCGGATCCCTGCTATACGGCCTCATACACCAGGGGATGAAGTGTGAGAGTAAGTAACTGCCGGGGGGGGGGGGGGGGGGGGTCAACCGATAATGCCCTGAACCAATACATTGTAACAAAGCCTCAGCTGTGAGAAGTATTCAGACTGAGGAGCATATATCTTTAGTATACATCATTATATTATATACGTGTTGGTGTAGACTCAAACCCCTCATTTACATATAGGCGCCATGTTTTATTTTGCACATATGATCATGGCTACAGTTACATAATAGGCTCCACCACCAGGGGGAGCTCACTGCATACTGGTTATACACACAGCGGCCTGCAGTGAGCTCCCTCTGGTGGCAGTCAGGACCATGACATTACTGCAGAGGGTTTGGAGCTGTGTGTCTGTGGGTAACCCCAGCTCTTATCTTCCCCACAGCGTGTGATATGAATGTTCATAAAGTCTGCGTGGTGAACGTTCCGAGCCTGTGCGGGATGGACCACACAGAGAAGAGGGGCCGCATCTTACTGAAGGCCGAGGTGATCGGGGACAAGCTGAATGTCACAGGTGAGCCCCCCTGTCAGCCATGGGGACTACAGTCTATTACTCTCTGGTATCAGCCATGTCAGGCTGGAGAAGTGACTGTAGGACAGGTATATACATCTATTACTCTCTGGTATCAGCCATATCAGGCTGGGGAGAGGTGACTGTAGGACAGATATATACATCTATTACTCTCTGGTATCAGCCATGTCAGGCTGGGAGAGGTGACTGTAGTACAGGTATATACAATCACTCTCTGGTATCAGCCATGTCAGGCTGGGGAGAGGGGACTGTAGGACAGGTATATACAATCTATTACTCTCTGGTATCAGCCATGTCAGGCTGGGGGGGAGGTGACTGTAGGACAGGTATATACAGTCTATTACTCTCTGTTATCAGCCATGTCAGGCTGGAGGGAGGTGACTGCTGTTACACTTAGATCTGGAACCTGCAGCCGTGTCATTCCCACCTATAAATATAAGAAAGTTGGGGATCTCCAGCTTCATAAAACGTAATTCTTTATTAATTCGTCATCATCTAAAACAAACACTTAAAAACACGCCGACACGTTGTGAGGTGACCCCTCTTAATCATGGCCCACCTGTGATCATTCCCACCTGTGCCTCTAGGGGAGCTCTTCTGTGGCCTGTGATAGTATTTGGCATCTGCTGTGACCTGTGATGTCATCGTCCCTGCATCCTTCTCAATAGATCTCTTATCTTACACCACAGTAGGTGATTATAAACCCTACTGGGCGTTCCTCTGTATGCCTGTAAATAATCTGCGGTGGGATGGGGGTAATAACCGGTAGGAGACTCGATCAATAAAGTGTATTTACCAAAGGCAGGACACAGCGAGCAAAGCGGTGACACCCGGAGACGTCTCCTCCATATCTGGATGAAAGCTGAGAATGTTCACCAACTATCCTGTACTGATCCCATGGCATCTACTCCTGTAACCTCCAGAGCTGCACTCACTATTCTGCTGTTACATCATGTCTTATTCTCCATTCACCTCCAGAGCTGCATTTACTAGTCTGCTGTTACATCATGTCTTATTCTCCATTTACCTCCAGAGCTGCACTCACTTTCCTTCTGGTTACCGTTTGCCAAAACCTAAATCAAGTTTACGCTCTGGAGGTGACTGGATCACATGGCATATAGCAATGGGAAGAACTTCCATTCTTGCTATTTTTTTATGGGGAATTTTGTGCTCTTCCCCCTCCTCATTCCCCCTATATACTCTGACACTGACAACAGCCTCTCCTGGTCACTGATGTCACCCACAGCCTTGTGTATTATGATCATTTTACTGCTGACTCTATGATGGAACCACACTGACACCTGCTGGTCACAACCTGGAACTTACAGGATTGTATTGAGTCCATAAAAGTAGAAGGAAATCACAGCTCCAAAAAAACGTGAAGGAGTTAAAATGTCCAAAAATCTTTATTCCAAAGCATATTAAAAAACAACCATGTTAAAAACAGCACGTCTACGCATTTCGGGGACAAGCCCCATAATCATGGTCATGATTATGGGGCTTGTCCCCGAAACGCGTAGACGTGCTGTTTTTAACATGGTTGTATGCATGGTTGTTGTATGCTGTATGCTGAGTGTAATCCTCTGTATATATGGACAGTGCACAGTACCACTTCTGTCCTGTATACTGGGTGTAATCCTCAGTATATATGGACAATGCACAGTACCACTTCTCCTGTCCTGTATACTGGGTGTAATCTTCTGTATATATGGACAGTGCACAGTACCACTTCTCCTGTCCTGTATGCTGGGTGTAATCCTCAGTATATATGGACAGTATATATGGACAGTGCACAGTACTACTTCTCCTGTCCTGTATGCTGGGTGTAATCCTCTGTATATATATATATATATATATATATATATATATATATATATACAGTGCACAATACCGCTTCTCCTGTCTTGTATGCTGGGTGTAATCCTCTGTATATATGGACACTGCACAGTACCACTTCTCCTGTCCTGTATACTGGGTGTAATCCTCAGTGTATATATATATATATATATATATATATATATATATATATATATATATATATATATATATATATACAGTGCACAGTACCACTTCTCCTGTCCTGTATACTGGGTGTAATCCTCAGAGTATATATATATATATATATATATATATATATATATATATATACACACAGTGCACAGTACCACTTCTCCTGCCCTGTATGCTGGGTGTATATATATATATATATATATATATATATATATACATACATACACACAGTGCACAGTACCACTTCTCCTGTCCTGTATGCTGGGTGTAATCCTCTGTATATATGGACACGGCACAGTACCATTTCTCCTGTCCTGTATGCTGGGTGTAATCCTCTGTGTATATATATATATACAGCGCACAGTACCACTTCTCCTGTCCTGTATGCTGGGTGTAATCCTCTGTATAAATATACAGTGCACAGTACTACTTCTCCTGTCCTGTATGTTGGGTGTAATCCTCTGTATATATGGACACGGCACAGTACCACTTCTCCTGTCCTGTATGCTGGGTGTAATCCTCAGTATATATATACAGTGCACAGTACCACTTCTCCTGTCCTGTATGCTGGGTGTAATCCTCTGTATGTATATATATATATATATATATATATATATATATATATATATATATATATATATAGTGCACAGTACCACTTCTACTGTCCTGTATGCTGGGTGTAATCCTCTGTATATATGGACACGGCACAGTACCACTTCTCCTGTCCTGTATGCTGGGTGTAATCCTCAGTAGGCCCCATTCACACTTTGCAGCCGCCGATCTCCGCTCAAAGAAGTGACAAGTCATTTGTTGAAGCGGAGAACGGCGGCAGCGGAGGAGCATGCGCCCTCTCCTTTACTCAAAGCAGGACATTGAGCACGGCGGGATTCCGCCACGGAATTCCACTTCTCTCCTGTCCTCTACACACAGGATTAACCCTTTCCTGCACCGCTTCCTCTTCCGTGTATTGATTTCTATAGCATTTGCTCCCTTTGAGTGTAAAGTTAATTCCTGTGAAATGATAATGAGATCCAGGTGCGCCAAACCATCTGCCATTGGAAGGTCACATGACCTGACCCCACCAGTGTATGTACTAGACTAGACTTTTGTGGCGGTGGGGACGGAGTCATGTCAGTCTCATGTGACATTTTGTTTTTATTTCAATTGTAGTTCGAGAAGCCAAGAACCTGATTCCTATGGACCCCAATGGGCTGTCCGATCCCTATGTGAAGCTCAAACTAATACCAGACCCCAAGAATGAAAGCAAACAGAAAACGAAAACCATCCGCTCCACGCTGAACCCGCACTGGAATGAGTCTTTCACCTTGTGCGTCATCTCTCTGGGGCTGTTGGAGCGGGCTGAGGGACTGGGGGTGAGGGGCTGGTGGAACGGGGGATTGGGGCTGTTGGAGCGGGCTGAGGGACTGGGGGGTGAGGGGCTGGTGGAACGGGGGATTGGGGCTGTTGGAGCGGGCTGAGGGACGGGGGGTGAAGGGCTGGTGGAGCAGGGGATTGGGGCTGTTGGAGCGGGCTGAGGGACGGGGGGTGAGGGGCTGGTGGAACAGGGGATTGGAGCTGTTGGAGCGGGCTGAGGGACTTGGGGTGAGGGGCTGGTGGAGCAGGGGATTGGAGCTGTTGGAGCGGGCTGAGGGACGGGGGGTGAGGGGCTGGTGGAGCAGGGGATTGGGGCTGTTGGAGCGGGCTGAGGGACTGGGGGTGAGGGGCTGGTGGAGCAGGGGATTGGGGCTGTTGGAGCGGGCTTAGGGACTGGGGGTGAGGGGCTGGTGGAGCAGGGGATTGGGGCTGTTGGAGCGGGCTGAGGGACTGGGGGTGAGGGGCTGGTGGAGCAGGGGATTGGAGCTGTTGGAGCGGGCTTAGGGACTGGGGGTGAGGGGCTGGTGGAACAGGGGATTGGGGCTGTTGGAGCGGGCTGAAGGACTGGGGGTGAGGGGCTGTTGGAGCGGGCTGAGGGACGGGGGGTGAGGGGCTGGTGGAACAGGGGATTGGAGCTGTTGGAGCGGGCTGAGGGACGGGGGGTGAGGGGCTGGTGGAACAGGGGATTGGAGCTGTTGGAGCACGCTGAGGGACGGGGGGGTGAGGGGCTGGTGGAACAGGGGATTGGAGCTGTTGGAGCGGGCTGAGGGACGGGGGGTGAAGGGCTGGTGGAACAGGGGATTGGAGCTGTTGGAGCGGGCTGAGGGACGGGGGGTGAGGGGCTGGTGGAACAGGGGATTGGAGCTGTTGGAGTGGGCTTAGGGACAGGGGGTGAGGGGCTGGTGGAGCAGACCTAAGAGCTGGGGGTAGGGGATGATGGAGCAGCTTAGGGCTCTACTACATGTAGCGATAATCTGCAGAATCAGACCGATTCAGCAGATTATCGCTGCGTGTAATAAAGACAAGAATTAGCCGATGACATTTGTCATTTATTCCAGCCTAAAAATCATCGGCCACCAGACGCGCACACTACGTGTAATAGTGATGTACGTCCGATGGCTGAACGCCATACCTGTCAATGCTCCCTGGTGTTCTACTCGCTTCTTCCCGCAGCCAACATTGGAACTTCAGAGCCGGTCTGATCACAGCCAATTATTATCTGAGAGGGCTGTTACCTCAGAGAACGGCCTGGGGGGGGGGGGGGGGGGGGGGGGGGGGGGGGAACAAACGGGCCTACGAGGCAGGGGGATGGTGGAGCCGGCTTAGGAGTGGAGGGCTTATGAAGCCACAACCTCACACTCTGCTTGACTTTTGTCACAGTAAACTGAAGCCATCAGACAAGGACCGGCGCCTCTCCGTAGAGATCTGGGACTGGGACCGCACCACCCGGAATGACTTCATGGGCTCCTTTTCCTTCGGGGTCTCCGAGCTGATGAAGATGCCGGCGTGTGGATGGTGAGTGACTTACACGCTCATGTGGGATCTCCCATAATTTTCTGGGTTATCTGACCCTGTTCTCTCTCTCTTTCTAGGTACAAGCTGCTGAACCAAGAGGAGGGCGAGTATTATAACGTGCCCATCCCTGAGGCTGATGATGGCAACCTGGAACTGCGCCAGAAATTTGAGGTGCGGATCTTTATTCCCTGCATTGTGTATAACACCTCTATAACTATTATACTTTTCTCCTTCATCTTACTTTCCATTGCAGAGACACTGGACAATTATAAGGTGTCAGGGAGCTCGGCGGCTTAACCTCATGATGTTTGTTAACATCACAGCGCCCTCTTGTGGCCCCCCACCCTCCTCCACCCCCAGCTCTAGTGCAGATTGTAAAGACCTCCAAATGATTTCTGGAGGAGGATGGATTAGTCCAGGATCTTTAAATATGCCCTAAGGTATTCAGTATAATGCTGGTTTAGTAAAATAGATGGCAGTGCACTGACTATTAAATGGCAATCGTGTAGGCAGTTGACCACTAGATGGCGATGGTTTACTGAAATAAATGTCAGTGCTTTCTACTGACCATTAGATTATGCTGGTGTATAGTAAATGTCAGGGAAGGATATAGATGGCAATACACTATATTGACCATTAGATGATGCTAGTCTAGTGTAATAGATCACAGTACACTATATTCACCACTAGATGATTCTGGTCTAGTGTAATAGCTTGCAGTACACTCTGCAGACCACTAGATGATGTTGGTGTAGTGGAATAGATGGCAGTACACTTTATAGACCACTAAATGATGCTGGTGTGTTGGAAGAGATGGCAGTACACTCTATAGACCACTAGCCAGTGTAAGGAAATAGATAGCAGTACATTAGATACAGCAGTAAATTAGGTGGCTGTACATGTGTTTGACCACAAGATGGCAGTAGTTTACAGAAATAAATGTCAGTACTCTCTATTATTATGTAATACACAGCAGGGAAGGAAATACATGGCGGACCACTAGATGATCCTTGTCTAGTGAAAGAGATGGCATTGCACTCTATAGACCACTAGTCAATGCTGGTCTAGTGAAATAGATGGCAGTACATTAAAATTTACCACTAGATGATGCTGGGGTAGTGAAATAGATGGCAGTACACTAAATTCACCACTAGATGATGCTGGTGTAGTGAAATAGATGGCAGTACACTAAATTCACCACAAGATGATGCTGGGGTAGTGAAATAGATGGCAGAATACTCTGTTCACATGTAAATGGGGATAATGTAATGAAAAAGATGGCAGTACACTCTATGATGGCAATACTATTTGACCACTAGATGACAATGTTGTAGTGTAATAGATGGCAGTACATTCTATGGACCACTAGTTGATGCTAGTGTCATGAAATAGATGGCAGTGCACTCTACTGACCATTAAATGGCACTAGTGTAGTGTACTAGAAGGAAATACACCACTAGATGGCGATGGTTAACCACTAGATGGCGAAGGCTTACTGAAATAAATGTCAGTACTCTCTACTACTATTGTGCTGGTGTATTATAATAAATGGCAGGAAAGTATATAGATAGCAGTCTACTCTATAGAACACTAGATGCTGCTGGTGTAGTGAAATAGATGGCAGCATATTCTGTTAACATCTAAATGGGCATAATGTAAAATAGATGGTAGTACACTCTTGACTATTAGGTGGTGCCGGTGTATAATAGATGGCAATAAAATTTGACCACTAGATGACGATATTGTAGTGTAATAGATGGCAGTACATTTTTGACCACTCAATGGAGATAGTGTAGTGGCGATGGTGTAGTGTCATTGATGGCAGTATACTCTTTGGACCGCTAGATGGGTTGTAGTGAAATAGATGGCAGTACATTTTATGAACCACTAGATGGTGCTGGTGTAATGAAATAGATGGCAGTACACTATATGGGCCACTAGATTGGCTGGTGTTGTAAATTTGATGGCTGTACATTTTATTGACCCCAGATGGTTTACAGAAATAAATGTCAGTTCTCTTTATTGATTATTAGATTTTGCTAGTGTATAATAAATAGCAGTAAAGGATATATATGGCAGTATACTCTGTAGACCACTAGATTATGCTGATGTAGTGAAATAGATAGGTGACCGTTAGGTGATGCCAGTGTATAATGGATGGCAGTACACGCTATTGACTGCTAGGTGGTGACAGTGTATCATAGATGGCAGTACACGCTATTGACCGTTAGGTGGTGCCAGTGTATCATAGATGGCAGTACACTCTTGACCACTAGATGGCGATGACTCTCTTCGTCACTAGGTGATGTGTTCTGTTCACTAACCTCCTGGGTGGTGGTGTACAGTTTGCGTGTGCACGGTGATAGTAACATTGTATCTGTAGGGGGCGCCCTCCGCGTCTCTGTATACACCTGTCTGTGTTGGCTGATGGCCGCCTCTCTGCTGCTGACTAACCATGCAGTTTTTTCTGTCTTCCAGGGCTGTCATATAAAAAATATCCACTTCTTAAAGGTAGCCCTGCTCCTCCCCTCACCGACCCCTCCCCTCAGAGTGATTCTTGTACTTGTAGTGCATCATGTCACTGTGATCAAAGGTTCATTACCACAAAATTAAGTGTATGCACCATATCCCCAATAGGGGAAGAGATCTGTAAGTAGGCATGTTATAAGGTCATTACAAGACGGCGAGTCACAAACCTCATCACAGATCAGCACACTCCTCTCCTGACATCCTCTGTGCTGCTGGGACCCTGCTCCCTTTTGTTTGTCTCTCATCCTGTGACCTCCCCTATAAGATCAGCACACTCCTCTCCTGACATCCTCTGTGCTGCTGGGGACCCTGCTCCTTCCTTTATGTAACTCTCACCCTGTGACCTCCGCTATAAGATCAGCACACTCCTCTCCTGACATCCTCTATGCTGCTGGGGACCCTGCTCCTTCCTTTATGTAACTCTCACCCTGTGACCTCCGCTATAAGATCAGCACACTCCTCTCCTGACATCCTCTGTGCTGCTGGGGACCCTGCTCCTTCCTTTATGTAATTCTCACTCTGTGACCTCCCCTATAAGATCAGCACACTCCTCTCCTGACATCCTCTGTGCTGCTGGGACCCTGCTCCTTCCTCTATGTAACTCTCCCCCTGTGACCTCCCCTATAAGATCAGCACACTCCTCTCCTGACATCCTCTGTGCTGCTGGGACCCTGCTCCTTCCTCTATGTAACTCTCACCCTGTGACCTCCCCTATAAGATCAGCACACTCCTCTCCTGACATCCTCTGTGCTGCTGGGACCCTGCTCCTCCTCTATGTAACTATCACCCTGTGACCTCCCCTATAAGATCAGCACACTCCTCTCCTGACATCCTCTGTGCTGCTGGGACCCTGCTCCTCCTCTATGTAACGCTCACCCTGTGACCTCCCCTATAAGATCAGCACACTCCTCTCCTGACATCCTCTGTGCTGCTGGGGACCCTGCTCCTTCCTTTATGTAATTCTCACCCTGTGACCTCCGCTATAAGATCAGCACACTCCGCTCCTGACATCCTCTGTGCTGCTGGGACCCTGCTCCGTCCTCTATGTAACTCTCACCCTGTGACCTCCCATATAGGATCAGCACACTCCTCTCCTGACATCCTCTGTGCTGCTGGGGACCCTGCTCCTTCCTCTATGTAACTCTCACCCTGTGACCTCCCCTATAAGATCAGCACACTCCTCTCCTGACATCCTCTGCTGCTGGGACACTGCTCCCTTTTTTTTCTGTCTCTCACCCTGTGACCTCCCCTATAAGATCAGCACACTCCTCTCCTGACATCCTCTGTGCTGCTTTTGCTTTACCTCAGATGACCTGTGACCCTGCTTGCCTGCCTACAGATGACGCTGGTATAACAGATCTTCTTCCATTGCTCCTCGCTGTTCTCAGCCCCCGTCATGGCTGCAGGGCAGTAGTCTGTGTTTGCCCCAGGGTGGAGGGGTAACTCTGTACATCACCGCCATCTTGCCTTCTATTTTGTCTCCTGATGAAATAGCTCCCTCACTCTCTGCACCTCTGGTAACTCCGCCCACTCTGAATCCACCATGATACATTTGCTCGGCATATATACTCTCTAGCTGTGCAGGTCTTATGGCAAAGTATATATGATCCCTGGGAACCGCATGCTGCACAGATCTCCACCATGATGATCCGCTCCTGTGTGCTGCATGCCTCGCGCCTCACTGTGTGGATGAGCATGATGGTGTGCACTGTATGAACTGCGCTGGGGAGGATGAGCAAGAATATGTGACTGTATGCAACATGCAGGGGGCGCTCTAGATATCATATACATGTAGTGCAATACACGGCTCATACACACAGTGTCCTGTTATACACAGCTCATACACACAGTGTCCTGTTATACACGGCTCACACGCACAGTGTCCTGTTATACACGGCTCATACACACAGTGTCCTGTTATACACGGCTCATACACACAGTGTCCTGTTATACACGGCTCATACACACAGTGTCCTGTTATACACGGCTCATACACACAGTGTCCTGTTATACACGGCTCATACACACAGTGTCCTGTTATACACGGCTCATACACACAGTGTCCTGTTATACACGGCTCATACACACAGTGTCCTGTTATACACAGCTCATACACACAGTGTCCTGTTATACACGGCTCATACACACAGTGTCCTGTTATACACGGCTCATACACACAGTGTCCTGTTATACACGGCTCATACACACAGTGTCCTGTTATACACGGCTCATACACACAGTGTCCTGTTATACACGGCTCATACACACAGTGTCCTGTTATACACGGCTCATACACACAGTGTCCTGTTATACACGGCTCATACACACAGTGTCCTGTTATACACGGCTCATACACACAGTGTCCTGTTATACACGGCTCATACACACAGTGTCCTGTTATACACGGCTCACACACACAGTGTCCTGTTATACACGGCTCACACACACAGTGTCCTGTTATACACGGCTCACACACACAGTGTCCTGTTATACACGGCTCACACACACAGTGTCCTGTTATACACGGCTCACACACGTTATACACGGCTCACACACACAGTGTCCTGTTATACACGGCTCACACACACAGTGTCCTGTTATACACGGCTCACACGCACAGTGTCCTGTTATACACGGCTCACACGCACAGTGTCCTGTTATACACGGCTCACACGCACAGTGTCCTGTTATACACGGCTCACACGCACAGTGTCCTGTTATACACGGCTCACACGCACAGTGTCCTGTTATACACGGCTCACACGCACAGTGTCCTGTTATACACGGCTCACACGCACAGTGTCCTGTTATACACGGCTCACACGCACAGTGTCCTGTTATACACGGCTCACACGCACAGTGTCCTGTTATACACGGCTCACACGCACAGTGTCCTGTTATACACGGCTCACACGCACAGTGTCCTGTTATACACGGCTCACACGCACAGTGTCCTGTTTTACACACGGCTCACACGCACAGTGTCCTGTTTTACACACGGCTCACACGCACAGTGTCCTGTTATACACGGCTCACACGCACAGTGTCCTGTTATACACGGCTCACACGCACAGTGTCCTGTTATACACGGCTCACACGCACAGTGTCCTGTTATACACGGCTCACACGCACAGTGTCCTGTTATACACGGCTCACACGCACAGTGTCCTGTTATACACGGCTCACACGCACAGTGTCCTGTTATACACGGCTCACACACACAGTGTCCTGTTATACACGGCTCACACGCACAGTGTCCTGTTATACACGGCTCACACACACAGTGTCCTGTTATACACGGCTCACACACACAGTGTCCTGTTATACACGGCTCACACACACAGTGTCCTGTTATACACGGCTCATACACACAGCGTGTTGTCATATATTGTTCTTACGTACAACAATGTATGTCATATGTACAGTGTAGTGTCATACATACAGTGTAGTGTCATATAAGGCTCATACATACAGTGTAGTTTCAAACATGGATCATACATACAGTGTAGTGTCATGTACGGCTCATATATACACTGTAGTGTCATACATGACTCGCACATACAATGTAGCATCATACATCAGCTCATATTTACAGTGTAGTTGCATATATGGCTCCATACATAGTGTATTGTCATACAGGGCTCATACATACAGTATAGTGCCATACATACACTGTATTGTGATACACTGCCTCATACATACAGTGTAGTGTCATTCACCAGGTCATACATAGTGTAGTGTCATGTACGGCTCATACATACAGTGTAGTGTCATGTACGGCTCATACATACAGTGTATTGTCATACAGGGCTCATACATACAGTGTATTGTCATACAGGGCTCATACACACAGTATAGTGCCATACATACACTGTAGTGTGATACACTGCCTCATACATACAATGCAGTGTCATTCACCAGGTCATACACCAGGTCTTACACTGTAGTGTGATACACTGCCTTATACATACAATGCAGTGTCATACATACAGAATATTACATGTTGAACATTCTCATACTGGTATATGATGACTGGAGCCTTCAATGCTGCAGTTTCCTGTTTTCCTCACTAGAGGGCGGCAGATCCCAGATTATGGATTTCTTCCCATGAAGAGAAGGCGTCCGATGAGACGATTACTCCCCAGCGCTGCCGTATTTGCCTCTGCTGGATCCTTAGTTCTTTTTAGTCATAACCGCAAAGTAAATGATTTTTCCACCTTCAGACAACTTTGTGTATTGATCACGCTGTGCTCCGTCATCCCCCTTAAACATTTATGTATGTATTTAAAAATGGGGGCAGGGCTGGGATACATACACGTATCACTGGGACATGAACCATCATAGCTGTGAGGGTGGGGGGTGTGCAGGAGATACCAGGTAAGCTGTGTGCACTGTGTGTTGCAGAGCTAGAGTTCTCCTTTAAGACGCACCCATGGGGCTAAAATCAAGATTCTCTCCCTATGGTTACAGGGCAGACGGCCGGCCCCGGATCAGGTGCGTCCGTAGCCATGGAAGTAAGATGGTTTGCATGCCTTACCAATAACACTTTGCTGTGAGTGGGGGGCGCGTGTTGTGCTGTGACCCCCGACCCCCGTCCTACCAAAGGGAACTCGCCTCAGAATGTTAAACAAGTGCGGGGGGGGGGGGGGGCTGTTCACTGCATCATGTGACCCCTGTGAGTTCTGATTGGCTAAGAGCCCCTGCTGTTTCTAGGGGGCGGGTTCCCATCATGAGACTCACCCATAGAGTGTGATGTTTGCCAGATATGGGAGGAGCTTCTAGGTGGGCGTCACCTCATTGGTCAGTGGTGGGGGAGGTATCACAGGAGAGACCCGCCCACCAGCTCCTGATCACATCTAATGTCATTCACCTCGTAACAGTGGCGCTGACAACTAACCTCCCTAACTGCAAGGTATTAACCAGTTGTCACCTGATGTGTTCATTTAGAGGGCTCAAATGGCAGATAACAGAGCAATGACCACAGCAGCGTCCTTTGTGTTATTATGCTGTATTCCACTAGGGGGCAGGAGATTGACACCCCTTCAACATTTGGCCACTGGGTGGCAGTAAAGAGATGGCATTACTTGTGTTCACCCCAGCACTCTGCAGGGCCACCTACAGACTGCTGTATGTACAGGGCCACCTATTGACTATATACAGGGACCTAGGTGGTTAAGTGTCCCTCCCCCGCACGCGGCAGCCTTCAGTTCCTCAGCGCGGAGCAGTAATTATCGCGTCCTCTAATGCAGAAGGCGGAGCAGATGTTGATGTAATTATACTGTTCTTAGTTATTACTCCTGCCGCGGTTCAGCCGCTCACGTCTCCTGGGGGCAGGATTCAGCATTAAGTAACCGTCATAGTGGCACCCCCTCCCCCGCTCTGCTCTACTTTTGATACAATGAGGGGTTTTCTCCAGACCTTAACCTCATCACTGCCAGCGCTTACAGGAAACTAGCCAGGCAACAACTGGGTTAAATGTAAGATGGCAGATTTAAGGTTCTAGAGAATTATGGGAAACAACTAAACTGCATGGGGGCCACAGTGCACGGGCAACAGGGTGAGGGGCCCACGGGTCGTGTGATGTGCTCGGGGTGTGCCCCTGTAGAGAAGAGGAGCCCGTTACAGTTGACAGCACAGGACACCGCTCCATCTCACACTTTGTTTCTTCTCTTTTTCTTTTTTTTCCACCAGAAAGCCAAACTGGGCCCCGCAGGCAATAAGGTGATCAGCCCCACGGACGATCGCAGAGCCTACGTCCCCTCCAACAACATAGACAGCGTCAAGCTCACAGACTTCATCTTCCTAATGGTGCTGGGCAAAGGAAGCTTTGGAAAGGTGTGGATACTCAGGGGAGGTGATTAGAACTGTGGGGGCAGGGCTTAGGATGCAAGCTGATCATAATTTCATGAACTTATAAATGGGGGAGATGTCAGCTGAGAACTGGTCCTCAGGGGAAGTGATTAGGACTGTGGGGGTGGGGCTTGGTAATTATGATGCTCAGAATTTTATGTAGTTATGAATGGGGGGGGGGAATATGTCAGCTGAGCACTGGTCCTCAAGGGAAGTGCTTAGGACTGTGGGGGTGGGGCTTGGTAAGTATGATGATCAGAATTTCATGTACTTATGAAAGGGGGATATGTCAGCTGAGAGCTGGTCCAGGGGAAGTGCTTAGGACTGTGGGGGTGGGGCTTGGCTAGTATAATGCTTAGAATTTCATGTACTTATGAATTGGGTATTTGTCAGCTGAGAGAGCATAGGGGCAACAGAGCGTGGAAGTGCTGAGCTGATGACCCCTCCCCTCCTTACCAGGTGATGTTGGCGGAGAGGAAGGGATCGGACGAGCTGTACGCCGTCAAGATCCTAAAGAAGGATGTGGTGATCCAGGACGATGATGTGGAGTGCACCATGGTGGAGAAGAGAGTGCTGGCGCTTCAGGACAAGCCCCCCTTCCTGACTCAGCTGCACTCCTGCTTCCAGACAGAGGTAAGGGGAGGCAGTGTGGCAGCCATGGAGGGAGGACCCAGAGACCCCAGTGACATTGTCCTTTCTGTGTCCTAGGACCGCCTTTACTTTGTCATGGAGTACGTGAACGGAGGCGATCTAATGTATCATATCCAACAAGTGGGAAAGTTCAAGGAACCTCAGGCTGTGTAAGTGCAGGGGCCCCTGAGAAGGCAGTGCGGCAATGCAGTGGTTAAGCAAGATGCCGTGACTTCAGATCGCTTCAGAGGATTTAGAGAGAAGCACAGAGCGCTCTGCGCGTTACACACGGCTGTATCTGATCTGTTCTACGAGGACATGGTCACGTCTATAATTAGTGATGAGAGCGTCTCTTCTGCCGTCATCTAGACAGCAATCGTTTATGGACATGTGACCCCATGACCCCAGATGTGTGTGGAGAGTCAGTTTCTTCAGTCTGCCATCACATGATGATTTAGCACTAGTGGGCGGTCCCTAATATCTGAATTGGGGGGCACTTATGATGTCATCTGAAGGGGAGGGTATCTCAAGTGACGTGATCATGTGACCTCTCTCTGCCAGGTTCTACGCGGCTGAGATCTCGGTCGGCCTGTTCTTCCTGCACAAGAAAGGAATTGTTTACAGGTGAGAGCGCCCCCTTTTGTCACCATCACTTAAGACATCCCACGCCTCGTACCTCCACCCCCTATCACTGCTCTCATTTCTTCACTCAGAGACCTCAAGCTTGACAATGTGATGCTGGACTCTGAGGGCCACATAAAGATCGCCGACTTCGGGATGTGCAAGGAGCATATGGTGGACGGGGTGACCACCCGCACCTTCTGCGGGACCCCGGACTACATCGCCCCTGAGGTAACCGAAGCTGCACAGAGGATCATTAGAAGGCTGCAGGCTCTGAATAGCAGGGGCTTGGCGGGGGTCCCAGACCACTCCTGACCTTTATAATATAAGCTCCAATTACAGAATAAAGGGCGAGCGCTCTGAGGATCGGGCCCCGGGGACCCCTGCTGAGTTCTGAACAATCGCCCTGAAAGTCCAGTCCCTCTGTGGGTTTGTTGCGGCGGTGGAGGGGGGGGGAATCGGTTGACTTTCTGCCGCTTCTATATCCGGCGCGGAGGAGTCATTATCTTCCTCACACTTCACTCTCACCTGACGATGAAAGAGCAAAGAACAGAGGGAAGAAGAGAGCGGGGTGGGGAGGGGAGGATAAAATATATATACAGTGCTAGAGATGTCTACAGTCTATTACTCTCTGGTATCAGCCATGTCAGGCTGGAGAGAGGTGACTGTATGACAGGTATATACATCTATTACTCTCTGGTATCAGCCATGTCAGGCTGGAGAGAGGTGACTGTATGACAGGTATATACATCTATTACTCTCTGGTATCAGCCATGTCAGGCTGGAGAGAGGTGACTGTAGGATAGGTATATAAAATCTATTACTCTCTGGTATCAGCCATGTCAGGCTGGAGAGGTGACTGTAGGACAGGTATATACATCTATAACTCTCTGGTATCAGCCATGTCAGGCTGGAGAGGTGACTGTAGGACAGGTATATACATCTATTACTCTCTGTTATCAGCCATGTCAGGCTGGGGAGAGGGGACTGTAGGACAGGTATATACAATCTATTACTCTCTGGTATCAGCCATGTCAGGCTGGGGGGAGGTGACTGTAGGACAGGTATATACAATCTATTACTCTCTGGTATCATCCATGTCAGGCTGGAGAGGTGACTGTATGATAGGTATATACATCTATTACTCTCTGGTATCAGCCATGTCAGGCTGGGGAGAGGTGACTGTAGGACAGGTATATACATCTATTACTCTCTGGTATCAGCCATGTCAGGCTGGGGAGAGGTGACTGTAGGACAGGTATATACATCTATTACTCTCTGGTATCAGTCATGTCAGGCTGGGGAGAGGTGACTGTAGGACAGGTATATACTATCTGTTACTCTCTGTTATCAGCCCACTATGTTTACCTCACTATCTCTCCTCTCTTCTGCAGATTATCGCCTATCAGCCATATGGGAAGTCTGTGGATTGGTGGGCATATGGCGTGCTTCTCTATGAGATGCTTGCAGGTCAGGTGAGTATGCAGAAGCCATATTGTCCCCAGTCGTCTTCTCTGGGTTTGGCTCCTCATGCCTGCCCTGCTTTGTCCTCACTTTCCCGCACTGATGCATTTTAATGTAATAGATAAGTAACTGAAATATGAAGAAATAGGTAAATGTGGGATTTGTGAGGAGGGATGTAACTACGGTCGGGTTAGGACCACCACTATAACTCCCATCCTCCTCTTGCAGCCTCCGTTTGATGGAGAAGATGAGGACGAGCTCTTCCAGTCGATTATGGAACACAACGTCTCTTATCCGAAATCCATGTCCAAGGAGGCTGTGTCCATATGTAAAGGGGTAAGAGACAGCAGGAGACGCCGTGGAGGGTTTGTCACAGTGTAGCAGTCTGCAGGTCACAGAGGAGAGATGTTCCCATTCACTGGCAGCAAGCAGAGCATACAGTGATCTGTGTATCCAATATCAGAGTCAGGTAGCCCGCTGCTCACTCATCCAGAGAGACGGCGACCGCCATAATAACTGCTTTATTATTTTGTGACTGGAGACGTCTCTGCAGGACAGGCGCTGGATGTCATCGCCGCGTTCCCATAGAAACTATTAAATGCTCAGACAGCAAGTTAACCCCTCCCTGCCTCTACACTGCGCTCACCGAAGTCCGTAATGAAAGGTTTACATAACCAGGGAAAGGGGACCCTGTCAGCCGGATGTAGCCGAGACCTCGTGGTAGAGAGAATGGCGTTCACGTGTTATCAGTGGCGTGTAACCAAGAATGTAAGAGAGAATGGCGCTCACATCTTATCAGCTGTAAATATCCTCAACTTATTATAGAGGCACTCTCTTAAAGTGACACACTCGTTGTTGCCCATAGCAACCAAAGCTCACCTTTTATTCTTCACATTGCTGGGGTAAAACGAAAGCTGCACCGTGATTGGTTGCTGTGGGAGCAGTTTGGTTGCTAGAATCTTCCTATAAGATGCAATAGAGGACGGAGCCACAGATGTACATCCTGAGCCTCCTGCTTCATGCATAGAGTAGCAGACTGACAGACACGTTAGTCATGGTCACATGACATGGCGGCAGTGTTACCTGCTTGTTGATGTCTTTCCTTACAGCTGATGACCAAACACCCAGTGAAGCGTCTGGGCTGCGGCCCAGAGGGCGAGAGGGACATCAGGGAGCACGGCTTCTTCAGGAGGATTGACTGGGAGAAGCTGGAAAACAGGGAGATTCAGCCGCCCTTCAAGCCAAAGGTGGTAAGTAACTGGGGCCCTAAACTGATGGTCGGGATCCCACCTCCCAGACTGCACTGCAACATGCTGGGGATTGCAGGACATACAGGATACAGAACAAAAACATCATGCCTTATCCTCCAATTACCTCCAGAGCTGCACTCACTATTCTGCTGTTACATCATGTCCCATTCTTCAGAGCTGCACTCACTGTTCTGCTATTACATCATGTCTGCTGTTACATGATATCTTATCTCCAGTCACCTTCAGAGCTGCACTCACTGTTTTGCCGTTACATCATATTATCCTTTCCATTGTCTTATACCTTAGCTCTGGAGGTGACTAGAGTATAAGCCATCAGTACAGCAGAGCTGGCGGCGAGCGGTATACAGTCGGGTGCAGGGAGGCAGATGACACCCCATACTGTTCCGGCGGAGGCGGCGTCTGTGATCTTCGTAGCTCTATATAAAGATGAAGTGTGATCACAGCCTCAGTACCGCCGTCACACTCTGCTGATGTCAGCAATATTAGGACAGGGACCGGAAACCGCAGACGTGGATGATACAAACATCTGTCACTCTAGGGGGAGGGGTGGGATGGTATACAAGCAGATAGGGGCCACCATTGTAGGTAGCCCAACCAGGGTCTATGATTGCCCTCAATCTCTAGTAATCCTGGGAGACCCTTAAAGAACACTGTATGATGTTAGTACAGGACCTTAGGGGGCAGAGCATGACAGCATGGAGAGTCCCTGCCATTCTCTGCCCCCTCTGAATCATTCTGTGTCTGTTGTTCTGCATAATGTGACTTTTCCCTCCTCCTCCCCAGTGCGGCAAAGGAGCCGAGAACTTTGACAAGTTCTTCACCAGAGGCCAACCCGTCCTGACACCCCCCGACCAGCTGGTCATCGCCAACATTGACCAGGCCGACTTCGAAGGCTTCTCCTATATCAACCAGCAGTTTATACATCCGAGCCTCCAGAGTGTGGCGTGAACTTGGGCATCACAAACTGTCGGGAGAAAAAGCAACAACCCTGAAATTTTTAAGATTGCCATGTAACAAAAAAAAAAGTAAAAGAAAAAAATCCTGAAAATTCCGGGGTTAAAATCTATTGAAGGATGTAAAAAAAAAAAAAAAAAAAATTAACACATAATTGAATGTTATATTCCGGAAAATAATAAGCGTCCGAGTGGCTGCGTCCTCCGCACTAGATTAGGATTTCAAGTGCGTCATTGCAAAGGAAGTGATGAGAGGTCATGACCTCGGCTGTCTTCCTGTCAGCCCCGCCTCCTTGTGGGGCCGCACCGTGCTAGCGCGGCAGACGGTACAGACGACGAGCTTGAGTCTGTGTTCAGTGCGATACTAGAGGCCATTCGAGGGCCCACATATCCGATCCCCTGATCCTGTCCCATCTAATAATTAATGGGGTCCCAGATCAGAAAACATGGCGGTGGGCGTGTCTTATTTACTGGATGAAGGTACTGGGATCCTGGGGAGGGAAAGTCTTACTGATCACAGAATGAGGTATATTACAAACCTTTATTACCTTTATATTTTGTTGGAGGGGAGGGGGTGATGTGATTCCGGAGTTGTCCGCATGTTTATGTCCTGTATTCGCTCTTCATTCTGTGGCCGCGCCGGTCTCCTTGGCGAGTATTACCCAGAGATTTTTATATATTTTAAAAATGAAAAAAAAAAAAATCCTCTGAACTGTGTCTGAATTATTTTATTTTTTATGTTTTCTGATCATTTTTATGTTGTTTGTGTTGATTTTATGTATTTTGGGAAGAAACAAACCCTCCCCTCTTTCGTAAAGTTTTTTGACTCCTGGTTGCCGCGGTGATGTCTTCTCCATCTTAGCGGCACTCAGAATGTATCAGAAAGATCTTCTATATTTCTATATGAATATTCTTCTTTGTCCCAGAAACGGCCAATTTTTTAAAAAATATATCAATTTTACTTTTGTCTTTGTGCGGTTGCATGTTGGCGGCGATGCATGTGCGGAGGCAATGCATGCGAGAGAGATTGCGGTTCGGTTTTGCATGTACGATCTCATTAAATCCTCATATAATTTACAGAATGGAAATTTCTGCTGTTTTTTTTTTGTTTTGTTTTTTATTATTATTTGCAGTAAAGAAAACAATTTTTAGAAAAATTCACCATTTGAGATTTGTGCCAAAAATTGAGATTTTATCAGTAATTTGTAGGCTCCACTATTACATCTTCAGCGATTGTGGGCGGTGCAGTTGTAGACTCCACCCTTTGTATGTCTTCATCATTTGTGGGTGGTGCAATTTTAGGCTCCACCCTATTTTTAATTCTCAGTCATTGCGGGTGGTGCAGCTGTAGGTTCCACCCCCAATTACATATTCAGTGAATGTGGGCCGTGCAGCCATAGGCTCCACCCCCTGTTACATTCTCAGTCATTGTGGTGAAGCTTTAGGTTCCACCTCTTTTTCTTCTACTTAAGCCAAATAAAAACCTGATGATGTCACTTAGTCCTATGTTCCCAGCGCAGCTGTGGAGGAGCCACGTTGCCTTTACTATACTGTACACTGCCGCCTGGGCTGTACAGACTTGTAGGCCCCTCCCACTCGGGAAGAGGAGGGGTCAGAATGATGATGGAATACATGGTACAGGGCCACAGGCAGTCTTAAGATGAGGAATTTTGGCTGCACAGTAACTACCCCTATCACCCACCCTCTGTCCTGCACTGATGTTAAAATCTCATGTAGTCAGTGAAGAAAATATATTAAAGCTTGAAAACTGTCAGCATGCTGCTGTTGATGGATCTTGCCCTGCTTATATCACATATATGTGCAATTGGTACCATATGAATGCTGTAACTACACAAGGTACTAGGGATTGGGGGGGGGGGGTATCATAGTGTAAATAGGGTGATATAGTATTCCAAAGGGGGCCCCATGGGGCGGTATGTTACTGCATAGGGGGCCACAGGGTGGTATAATACTGCAGAGTGGCCACAGGGTGGTATAATACTGCAGAGGGGGCCACAGGGTGGTAAATTACTGCAGAGGGGGCCACAGGCTGGTGGTATGATATTGCAGAGGGGGGCCACAGGGTGGTAATATAATGCAGAGGGGGGCTACTGAAGGGCTATTACACCACAAAGAGGCCACAGCATGGGGTGTAATGGTGTAAAGGGGGCCGTAGACAGAGTATGATAGTGTAAGTGGGACCACAGAGGACTATTAGAGTATAATCAGGGCCCAGTGGAGTATTATAGTGTGCTGAGGGTCACAGGTTTATGGTGCTGGAAAGAGTATTAAGCTTATCAACTGCCAAACACATCCTGAGCCCATTCACCACAGGACACCAGTATACACTAGAGAGGCCTAAGGTATCATCACATCCATCCGCAGCAGCTTGCTGATGGTTTCCAAGAGATTTCCTGAGATGCTGGAGTGACTTTGGGAGCAGGTTTTCCTGCTAGGATGGAGGTGGGGTGCAGTGGGGCAGCCTCTGTGCTGCTCCTACATATCTGAATTGTGTTAACTGTGAATTTCTGTCTGAATTAGTTCCTCAGGTTGTGGGCGCCATCAATATGTCGCCCCCTGGTGTCCAGTGTTTCAGGTATACAAATATATCGACCATGTTGTGGGCTTAAGCAGCATTCAAGGTGACTTGGGTTGACCCGTGCCATCACACAAGCCTTGGTGATGTCAGCAGCACAAGTGGGGTGGAGCCTGCAGGGTCATGTGACATCTGGAGCACAATACACTTGGTGCGGACAGTGGGGTGGTCTGCTGCCGGTAGGGGGGAATAATTGTAGTTCGCTCCCCCATTACATTAGCTTCCAATACATGTAACCCAAGCAATGTCTTTTCAATAAACTCCTCTTGTTGTACCTGACGTGTCTGTGGTTCTGTCCAGTGGATGATGGGCATTGCCTGATCATCAGAAACACCGCCTGTGTGTCTATGTATTATGCTTAGTTACATGTCTTATAACCAGACTCCCCTTCCCCCTCAAGACCACTCTGTCCCCTCCTTTGGGGCCGTATTAGACAGCCCGATTACTATAGTAAATAAGCGCCGTGTCCTTGGGGCCCTTGCTCTAAAAGTGTAAAATAATAAAGTTCATAAATTACCTCTTAACTTTCTCCAGTGTTCTTTTCTTCTGACCCTTGTTCGCAGCTTCCAGTGCAACTTCAGAGCCACGTTCTAAAGTGACAGGCCAATCACTGGCCACGGCCGTCCCATCCCAGCCTGTGATTGGCTGAGCAGTCTGTCACTGCAGAGACCAGCCCTGAAGTTGTACTGGCAGCTGCGGGTAGAAGCAAAGAGGGGGGACGCGTGGCCAGCGGCTGACTTCTTTTGGTCCTGACCTAAAATCATCATCAGCCAATGATTGCTGTCTTTATTACATGGAGCGATAATCTGCCGCATTGTCCTGATTTGGCAGACTATCGGTCCATGTAATAGGACTGTAATACGCGGCACAAGCTGCCTGGATGTTCTTTAGATGGTCCAGTTGGCCCTTTGAGGAGAGAGGTGGTCTGCCGCTACTGCTCTACATGGAGCGACAGGCAGCAGACTGTCAATATCGTGATCATTTTGATAGGTCATTGTGCATAATCGTTGTCTTTTAACATGACCTATTACACCAAACAATTTTCGGGTGTAATAGGTCATGTTTGGTGTAATAGGGCCCTTAGATTCCCTTTATCTTCTCCAGACTCTTCAGTCCCCTCTATCCCCTTAATACTTGTCTGTTCTCCTACAAACTCATCTGCCTCGTCCTCCAGCCTCTCCAGTCCCCTTTAGACCTATGTCCCTCTGAGTTTCTCCAAAATCCTCCAGACCCCCCCATCCTTTTAGACCTCTGTCCGCTCCAGATCCTTTTGTCCCCTTCACACTCCCTCCGACCTCCAGACTCAGACCAGTGTGACTCCCTCCCAAAGGTTAAGAAGCTACAGTCATGATGACATCTGCTACTTTGTAGAAATTTCCACTAATATGCATGTGGGTCTTTATACTTGTGTCACATTCAGAGCTACAATTATGCTGGTTTCCAGTTCACTTACAGATGCATCTCTCTAATTCTGTTCATGGATAACCAAGTGTGTGGAGAGGTCTGGAGAGATAACAATGCCTTACAATACAATGAGTATTGTGCATGGACAGGGACATTAGATTGTTAGCTCTTGTGGTGCGGAGGTTGCATCTAATCTCTGCTCTGAGAAATTAACACACAGACCCAAAATCTGCAGCCAAATGTCAGCTGACACTGTGGGCCGTGTATCATGTCTTCATCTTCTACGTCTTTTATGTGTCCAAGTTTCGGTAAGTTTCAGTAAAGTGTTCTCGCTGCGCCTGGGTTATTGGAGCAGCACCTCAGGAGCCATTGTCATCCGTGAAGGATATAAGTCTGTGGTAATGAGCTGCGCTGAGACTGATGGAGAGTGACGTAGTGCTGCACCCCACTGGGCCTGACAATGAAGCAGGCATTATTTTACAAAGTGGAGATAAGAGTGAGCGTATGGCTCCTCTTTGGTTGCCAGCAGTAACAGAGACCTCCCCCCCACCAAAATCCCATCTCTTATTTGTAGTCTAAAGGTGACTGGACAAACTGGGTATAAATAGCTGCAGAACATCGCTTCCTCCGGAGCAGCAGCGGCACATCACATGTAATGGATATATCGCCATGTCGTGTAAACACATGAATAAATCCCGGCCCTGTAGATGGAGCGTTCTTCTGCTCCTTACAAATCTTTTGAGGTTTAACCCTTAAAGTCCTGCAATCTGTAAACAGAACTTTAAAGGGGTTATCCAGCTCTACAAAAACATGGCCACTTCCCCCCCTCTCTTGTCTCCAGTTCAGATGTGGTTTGCAATTAAGCTCCATTAACTTCAATGGAACTGAGTTTGAAACCCCCACCCAATCTGGAGAGAAGAGAGGGAAAAAAGTGGCCATGTTTTTGTAGCGCTGGATAACTCCTTTAAGAAAAGGTCTTTCTATGAAAGGGACAAAAAAAATCAGTTGGCTATGACTGATTGCAACATCACAGGAGTGGGCTGAGAAAAAAATGGTGGCCCTGAAATAATAAGAAAACGCAGATCGGCAATGAGATACCAGAGACAATACATAAACCATAGATCTGAGATTATAAAACAAGATAATCCATCAATAGTCCCACCATGAGGAAATTCAGTGTGTTACAGCAGCATAGGTATTACACATACTAAAAGGTAAAGTAAAGGTATTACGATTAAAGACAAAGAGAAGAAAAGGTAAAAAAGATGCAATAAAAACATAAGACTATGTTAGTTCTTTTTATGGAGTGATCTCTGCTTATGTCAGTGTTGGTTGTACAGCCTAACCGCTGCAGGAAGGAAGGACTTCCGGTTCCAGGGGGCTTCCAAGGACAGAGCTGGCCCTTCTGATCAGCTTGTTCCTATCGCTGGTTGATATGCCGCTCCCCCAGCAGGCCACTCCGAAGAAGATGGCTGATGCCACTACAGAGTTAAAAAAGGTCCCAAGAAGTGGCCCCTGGACTCCAAAGGCCCTCAGCCTCCTGAGCAGGTAGAGCTCGCTGTGGCCCTTTCTGTACACTGTGTCCATGTGATCAGCCCAGTCCAGCTTATTATTGAGAACCCCACCCAGATATTTATAGGTGTTCACTGTGTCAATGTCCGTCCACTGGAGGAAATTTGCGCTTGCGGAAATCCACCACCATCTCCTTGGTCTTTCCAGCATTAATCCTCAGGTGGTTCCGCTGGCACCAATCAACAAAATCCCTGTTCACCTCTCTGTACTCCGTGTCGTCTTCACCTGTGATGAGGCCGACTATTGCAGAGTCATCAGAGTACTTTTGTAAGTAGCAGGTAGGTGAGTTGTACCTGAAGTCTGCAGTGTACAGTGAGAAGAGGAAGGGAGCAAGAACTGTACCCTGGGGTGCTCCCGCATTACAGATCTGACACACAGTCCCTGTCTCTCACATACTGAGGTCGATTTGAGAGGTAGTCTAGGATCCAGTTTGAGAGATGCAGATCCACTCCAACAAAGGCCAGCTTGTCTCTCAGTAGCCTCGGCTGTATGGTGTTAAAAGCACTGGAGAAATCGAAGAACATTATTTTCACAGTGTTCCCAGGTTTCTCCAGGTGAGAAAGGGCTCTGTGTAGAAGGTGGATGATGGCATCTTCCCCCCTCCCCCCCCCCCCCCCCCCCCACCACCACCACCAATGCCCGGCCGTTAAGCAAACTGGAGAGGGTCCATGGCTGGGCTCACTAGAGGGCGGAGATGTGTGAGAACCAATCTCTCCAAGACCTTCATCAAGTGGGATGTCAGTGCTCCAGGTCTATAGCCGTTCAGGTCCCTTGAATGAGGTGTCTTTGGAACTGGTACCACACATGATGATTTCCACAGCTGTGGTACCATTTCTAACTTCAGGCTCATATTAAACAAATATGTTATAATACCACACAGCTGGTCCCCACAAGTCTTAAGTCGCCGGGCACTGATGCCATCTATGCCTTTTATGTCGGGTCTGTAGACCTGACATGAAAGGTAGGAGACAACGAATGACACAAGAAAGATTTTTCAGTCGTTGCCTGCAATTACACAGAACGATTATCGTTTAAATCGAACAATATAACGATTTTTCTCACCATAATTGTCCCGTGTAATAGGGCCCTAAGCTCCAAACCTGAGATGATTAGCTGGTAGACCCAAGATAAGTTCCAGAACTGGGATAAGCCACTGGGGAACCCAAGATAATCTCTACACCTAAGATAAAATGCTGGGAAACCTAAGAAACACCAGAACTATTGTAAAGTCCCTATTACACGAGCCGACTTGAGGAGCAAACAAGTGCTCTCAGCGCTCGTTTGCTCCTCTATCCCCGCCGCTCCTATTCCACGGAGTAACAGCAGCAAATCATTGCTGTATCAGTCATTTGTTTTTCAACATGTTAAAAAACAAACGACTGCAACGATCAGCCGACATGAACGATGTCGGCTAATAATTGCCTTCTATTCCACGGGACGATTATCTGCCGAATACGGTCGATAATCGTTCTGTGGAATAGGGCCTTAAGATAAGTAGATGAAAGATGCAAGATAAGTTCTGACCTGAGATATGGAGCCAGGAGACCTCTAGATAACTCCAGACCTTAGAGAAATTATAAGAAGCCAGACATAAGATCAGAAATGACAGACCTCATAAGGACTTGGGAGTTCCAAGATAAGCTCCAGACCCGAGATAAAGACCGGGGCAACCTTAGATAGCGGAGTCCTGAGATGAGCTCCAGACCTAAAATGAGCTGTAAGTTAAAGGGAACCAATCAGCCCAATTGGGCTGATATGGTTCCCAGGCCGCGGCACATACCGGCCGCGGCTGCAGCAGGAGCTTTATACCGGAGAAAAAAAGTTTTATTCTCTAGTATCTAGTCACCGCACTCTGCCTGTCAGATCGCTCGGAGGGGATGATTGACAGGCAGAGAGGTCTATTACTGGTCAATCATCCTGCGGAGCGCAGTGACTAGATATGGGCGGGGAGCCGCCCAGATGACTACTTCCGGGCCTGTGTCTGTCACGTGCCTGGAGAATAAAACACTTTTTTTTTCTCCGGTATAAAGCTGACCTTATAAGAAGCACATAAGGACCTAGGAGACCTGAGATAAAGAGCCGGAAGACCCCAGATGAACGATGGAGCTTTGAGACCTGAGATAAGCTCCAGACCCAGAATAAGGAGCTGGATGACCCAAGATAAGCTACAGACCTGAGATAAGGAGCTTGGAGAGCTGACATTTAGCTCCAGAGCTTACATAAAAATGGCCTCTTCCATCCTCTACTACTTCGAGACCCTCCCAATTCCCGTGCCTATGAGTGCACTGAAGGCAATCCAGACCTCCGTTCTGCGCTTCGTGTGGGGACACAGGCGACATAGAATTGCCAAGAACATCTTACAGGCTCCTAAGTCTCTGGGAGGATTAGCCCTGCCTGATTTTACCTGTTACTACTGGGCGGCTCATTTGCGCCATATCCAAGCTTGGTCAGCGCCTCTGGCCTACACGAAGTGGATGATGATTGAGAAGCTCTGGATCGCCCCGATACAACCTAATTCCCTCCTGTGGACCAACCCGAACACGCCTTTGCAGGGTCCAATCCTGGGGCCCATAGTACACACTCGGCGAATATGGCAAACGTGTATAAAAAAGTTCCCTCTAGCTTCTAAAAATTCCCCTATGACGTCCTTCCTGTACCACCCAGACTTCCCGGCCAGTGTGACTAGCGGTTTGACTAGGGTCTGGCAAGCTAGCAAACTATTTAGATTTGCTGATATTGTAGACCCTAGAGATAGAACCCTCCTGCCATTCTCAACCTTAGCCGCCACTCATAAACTACCTCCAGCAGCACAATATCAGTACCTCCAAATTAAGCACTTTATGATTACACTTTTCTCCTCCACTAAGGTCTCCCTACCAACAGCATTCGAGAGATTATGCAAAACGGGGGTTTCCACCAAAGGCTTAATTTCCGATATTTATAGCATCTTGAAGGGTCCTCCCCCTGATGACGAGATTAGATATCCATACATGTCGCGGTGGGAGGTTCTCTTTGGGAGGCGCTTACCCCAAACTATTTGGCAAGTGATATGGGACAGGGCAGCCAAGACGTCTATATGTACGACCTATAAAGAAAACCAATATAAGCTGATGTTGCTCTGGTATCACACACCCGAAGTTTTACATGCCATGAATCCGGCCCTACCCAAGACATGCTGGAGGTGCGGCGGGGGAGTGGGCACTATCCAACATTTATATTGGACGTGCCCTCTGATAGCTCCGTACTGGGTAATGGTGCAGAACTTAATTAAGGAACTCAGCAATCTAGAGATCCCCCTGGATCCGGTCTTCTATTTATTTAATGTGCCTCCCACAAAAATAGGCCGGAAAACCATGAAATTGTTGCTCCATATCCTCACGGCAGCAAGATGCTTGGTGGCCCGATTCTGGAAGAGAACGGTAGTACCCACCAGGAATGACCTGTATGCTCGCATCCTAGATGTTAGGAATATGGAACAGTTGACTGCTATGCTCAACAACAGGTTAGACTACCTTAAGCAAGTCTGGTCTCTATGGGATATTTACTGGCCTGAAAGAGAGTCAGCGCATGTCCGGATCCCGCGGGCTGGGCAGATACAGAGGGTGTGACCCGCTGTTCCACTTCCCCTCCCCTCTGTATCTCTGTCTTGTTTTGTCTCCCCATCCCTTTTACGACTTATTTTATTTTGGTTGCTGATATTTGTTCACCATACAATGTTTGAGGTTAATTCGTCACTTACTTTTCAACAAAGCACAATTTTATGGAGCCTTTGAGTTGACAATGCATTCTACTGTAAGTAAGTCTGCACTACGGGCATTGTTCCCTCTGCCTTCTAAATGGTATTTGGCTATAAATGTGTATATTGTATAAAATGTAAAATGTCTAATAAAAATACAATTTAAAAAAAAAAAAAAAAATGGCCTCTTCCACGGAACGATTATCGGCCACATTCAGCCGATAATCGTCCCGTGGAGGAGAAGGCAATGATCAGCCGACATAGTTCATGTTGAAAAACAAGCGACTGTGATAGCAGTCGTCCTGCGGAATAGGAGCGGCGGCAGCAGACCGCAACTATCCTCTATGGGCTGGCCAGACAATCTAGCAATCACCCGGGCAGCCCTCCCGCAGCTCCCTGTGGCCCCTCCGACACTCACCCGCTCGCTGCTGCCGCATGTAATAGCGGTGGCAGCAGGCAGGGAACGAGGAGCAAACGAGCGCTGATAGCGCTTGTTTACTCATCACTGTTGGCCCAGAATAGGGCCTTAGGAAAAGGTCAGAGATTAGTAATTTACTTCTATTAAAAAATCACAAGTCTTCCAGTACTTATCAGCTGCTGTATGTCATAGACATAGATATGCAGGACATACAGAAGCTGATAAGTACTGGAAGACCTGAGATTTTTTTTAATAGAAGTAAATTACAAATATCTGGCACTTTCTGACACCAGTTGCTTTAAAAGAAAAACATTTTTGCTGGAGTTGCCCTTTAAGGACCTGGGAGACCTGAGATAAGGTGCTGCACAATTAAGATAAGAGTCCAATTGACCCAAGATAAGAAGCTGTAAATATCAGAAAGGAGACCAGAGACCTGAAACACAAGTCCACAGCCCTAAAATAATTAGCTGGAGACCTAAGACTAGGAGCTGCATATAACATAGCAATCTATGGGACTCTGTTCCTGACACCCCCCTGAGCTGCTCTGTGATATTTGATTTATTTATATCAATACCTTGTTTTTTGTTGATTGATTTTTGGGTGTGACTGGCATATTGCCTGCATTTATCTTCTTATTTAGTCTACTCATTTTTAGTAGTACATTGTTTGCACCAATATTATAAGTTCATATATACACATCTTTTGTTCCACTTGTTTGTGGGTTATTTATCTTTCTTATAAGACAGCTCTTGGTTATGCCATTTTCTTTGTTTGGGGGGGGGGGGGGGGTGCAAGGTTGCACATTGAGCCTTATTGGGTTCTGTGCTTGTTTCAGTTTATGGTTTTAGGTGTTTTTAAATGTCTGTATTGTTTGGTTGTGTAAAATAAACTTTATTCCTATTCTTGTTTATTATATATTGAGGTGCAGCCTGTTTTTCTACACTCACTGCTGTGTTTTTTGTAGCATATAAGATAGCAATCTTAAGATCTTAGATAAACTCCAGATCTAAGAGAAATGATAAGAAGCTATAGACATGAGATCAGAAATGACAGACCTCATAAGAAAGACGTAAGCTCCTGGGAGACCTAAGATAAGAAGCTGGGAAACCCTAGATAAGCTTCAGACCTCGGATAAAAAGTTGAAAGACCTCAAATAAGTTCCAGACCTTAAAGGGGAAGTCCGGATAAGAAAAACTTTTTTTCTATTAAAAGTACATTAAAAGTTAAATATACACTCACCGGCCACTTTATTAGGTACACCATGCTAGTAACGGGTTGGACCCCCTTTTGCCTTCAGAACTGCCTCAATTCTTGGTGGCATAGATACAACAAGGTGCTGGAAGCTTCCTCAGAGATTTTGGTCCATATTGACATGATGACATCACACAGGTGCCGCAGATTTGTCGGCTGCACATCCATGATGCCAATCTCCCGTTCCACCACATCCCAAAGATGCTCTATTGGATTGAGATCTGGTGACTGTGGAGGCCATTTGAGTACAGTGAACTCATTGTCATGTTCAAGAAACCAGTCTGAGATGATTCTAGCTTTATGACATGGCGCATTATCCTGCTGAAAGTAGCCATCAGATGTTGGGTACATTGTGGTCATAAAGGGATGGACATGGTCAGCAACAATACTCAGGTAGGCTGTGGCGTTGCAACGATGCTCAATTGGTACCAAGGGGCCCAAAGAGTGCCAAGAAAATATTCCCCACACCATGACACCAAAAAAAAAATTCTAAAAGTTCTTTACTTTATTCCAATATCAGCGTTACAGGTAGAGAATACAGCGTTCTGTGTGGTGTTACAGGTAGAGAATACAGTGTGCTATGTGGTGTTACTGGTAGAGAATACAGCGTTCTGTGTGGTGTTACAGGTAGAGAATACAGCATGCTGTGTGGTGTTACAGGTAGAGAATACAGCGTGCTGTGCGGTGTTACAGGTAGAGAATACAGCGTGCTGTGTGGTGTTACAGGTAGAGAATACAGCATGCTGTGTGGTGTTACAGGTAGAGAATACAGCGTGCTCTGTGGTGTTACAGGTAGAGAATACAGCGTGCTGTGTGGTGTTACAGGTAGAGAATACAGCGTGCTGTGTGGTGTTACAGGTAGAGAATACAGCATGCTGTGTGGTGTTACAGGTAGAGAATACAGTGTGCTGTGTGGTGTTACAGGCAGAGAATACAGCGTGCTGTGTGGTGTTACAGGTAGAGAATACAGGGTCCTGTGTGGTATTACAGGTAGAGAATACAGTGTGCTGTGTGGTGTTACAGGTAGAGAATACAGCGTGCTGTGTGGTGTTACAGGTAGAGAATACAGCGTGCTCTGTGGTGTTACAGGTAGAGAATACAGCGTGCTGTGTGGTGTTACAGGTAGAATACAGCGTGCTGTGTGGTGTTACAGGTAGAGAATACAGTGTGCTGTGTGGTGTTACAGGTAGAGAATACAGCGTGCTGTGTGGTGTTACAGGAAGAGAGTACAGCGTGCTGTGTGGTGTTACAGGTAGAGAATACAGTGCTGTGTGGTGTTACAGGTAGAGAATACAGTACTGTGTAGTGTTACAGGTAAGGAATACAGTGTGCTGTGTGGTGTTACAGGTAGAGAATACAGTGTACTGTGTAGTGTTACAGGTAGAGGATACAGCGTGCTGTGTGGTGTTACAGGTAGAGAATACAGCGTGCTGTGTGGTGTTACAGGTAAGGAATACAGCGTGCTGTGTGGTGTTACAGGTAGAGAATATAGTATGCTGTGTGGTGTTACAGGTAGAGAATACAGTGTGCTGTGTGGTGTTACAGGTAAGGAATACAGTGTGCTGTGTGGTGTTACAGATAGAGGATACAGCGTGCTGTGTGGTGTTACAGATAGAGGATACAGCGTGCTGTGTGGTTGGGACCACAATGAAATCATAAATTACTGCAAATAATTCAGTAACACAATAAAACTGCAATGTGTGAACACAGCCTAGATGTTCTGCAACAGCTTTGGGCGGGGAATGTGCAGGGTGGCGGACTGTGATGAACAGCTGAGGGAAAGCATTGCATTCTGGAACCTGTAGTCCTGTGTACAACTGATAAACCAGGAAGTGCAGAAACACAAAACAGAACAAAACCCTCCAAAACAAATGGATTTTTGGTAGTTTAAAAAATGGAATAGATAGGTAAGTAAGGCTATATGCTTCTGCAGAAGTTTCATTTTTTTTAACCTCTACCTGGAGTTCCACTTTAAATAAGTAGCTGGGCCTGAGATAAGACACTGAAAAACCCGAGATACTCTATATATACCTCCCATTGTATCCTCTAACATATGACACTGTCCAGAGTACACTGTGTGGGGCTCCTGGGCATAGTCTGAGGGTCGGGCCTATAGTTAAGCCCTCCATGAACGCAAAGGTTTTATCTGAACAGTGTTTTCTCTTTTTAGGGTCTGTGTCCTCCTTAAGTGGGGGATTGGTGTCTGGCGGGGGTCTCATGAATATTTATCAACTTTGTTTGATCCATTAGGTCACCAGGATCTCCGATCTAAACAGGACAGAAAATCAATCCCAGCTTCAGGCGCTTCCTTTTAACTGCTTCACAGCCAAGCACAGAATAAGTATCACAAAACCTTATACTTCAGTGAGCATGTGACAGCAACTCAGCAGACGGTACCTCACATGATAGACTTAGATACACTGCTCAGTAGTTAGCCGAACACCTAGCCAGTAGGCTTATATATGAAGGCTCAGTAGGTGGTATTACACACAATAGCGCAGACTTCAGGGGGATTATTTTCCTGTGTTGCTCATAGACTTCAGCTGCTCTGGATCATGCACGGCAGACATGATTAATTAATCATACAATATCTCCAACATATGCAGTAGAGCAGAGTGCATTCTGTAGATAGAGGTGCAGTAAGGTGCAGAGTCCTGAGAGCTTATCGCAAAGCAGCAGTATGGAAAATACAGCTTTAGATCCACATCACACCTCACCATTTGCGCAATTGACCCAATCCCATTCCACCTTATCTCCAACCCTTCCTCAGCATTTGTCCCAGCACTAACTGATCCCTTCAATCTATCCATCTACTGGAATCTTTCCCTCTCCATATAACAGACAACCACCACACCCATCCCTAAGTAGCCATCCCTTGACCCTGCCTCCTTATCCAGCTACCGCCCCATCTCACTTCTCCCCTTTGCCTCAAAACTCCTTGAACAGCATGTCTACCTTGAACTATCCTCCTACTTTTCATCCAACATGCTCTTCTACCCCACCACTCCACAGAAACTGCCCTCACCAAAGTGGCCAATGACCTGTTAACAGCCAAAGCCTTACGCCAATACTCTTTGCTTCTTCTCCTTGACCTATCTTCTGCCTTCAACACGGTTGACCATTCCCTCCTCCTACAAAATCTTTCATCCCTTGGTGTCACCAGCATGGCCCTCTCCTGGATCCCCTCTTACCTCTCCAACTGCACTTTTATTGTCTGCTACTCCCACACCACCTGATCTCCCCGTCCCCTCACTGTTGGCCTCTTCTCTTCTCCATCTATACTGTTGGCCTGGGACACATCATAGAATCTTCAAGTACCACCTTATGCCAATGACACTCAAATCTAACTCTCCAGCCTGGATGTCAACTCTGTTATCCAGGATTCCAGAATGTCTATCTGCCATATCTTCCTCCTTCACCTCCTGTTTTCAAAAACTCAACGTAGACAAAACAGAACTTATCATCTTTCCCCCATGTCACTCCACATCTAATCTCTCAATTACAATCAATGGCTGCACTCTGTCTCCCGTCCCCCAAGTCCGCTGCCTTGGGGCAGCCACACATTCAGACCCTTACCACCTCCTCCCGCATTCACCTCAAAAACATTTCCAGAATCCGATCTTTTCTCACCCCTGACTCCACAAAACTGCTGGTCCATGCTCTCATTATCTCCTGCTTGGACTACTGAAAGTTTCTCCTCTCTGACCTTCCGTATAACACCCTTGCTCCCCTCCAGTCTATCCTTAACTCTGCTGCCCAACTATTCCACCTCTCCCCTTGCTCTGCCTCTGCCAATCCCTTCACCGGTTCGCCATTGCTCAACAAATTGATTTTAATTTGTTGACTATGACGTTATACAAGGCCATTCTTAATTTGTCCTCGATATTTTTGACCTGATATCCCAATCCCAATATCCCTCACACAACCTTCGATCCCTCAATGACCTTCGCTCAGGGCCAGTACAAGGGGTAGGCAGGGGTAGGCGATGGCCTAGGGCCCCATCTGGTGGTTAATTACATGGGGGCACAATTCATTCATCCGGCTCTCACTTCTGTGCAGCAGCCTTGCTGAGACACAGCAAGGAGAAAGCTCCTTTCCCCCAGGCGTGTCCCTGCAGCCTGGCACCATCCCCCGCCCCCCACAGCCTCTCCCAGCAACAACCTCCACCCCCCAGATAAGGAGTATGAACCTCTGCTCCACCTCCTCCTCATGGGCAGAGACATCCTTTACTGCTACTTCCCGGCATCCTCCTGTGAGGCTGTGATAGAACTGCAACTCCCAGCATGCTTTTGTGTGGCTGTGGTAGAACTACAACTCCCAGCATGCTCAGGGCTCCAGACTAAAAAATTTACCTAGGAGCCATTGGCTCCTAACCTGAAAAATTTAGGCGCCAAATAGAATATTTGGTCGCCAACATTTTAAACCATGTAAAATTAATGTTATGTTAAATGGGACTTACTGTGTGCAGAGGCCACGGCAGCATCCTCCTCCTTTAGATCCTTTCTTTTCTTAGTTTGTATATGGTTGTCAAGTTGCAAGTTTCCATGTTGAACGTTTTCAGTCTGACTCAGTACTTCAGCTTCACTTGGCTAGCCTATTAATGAGGCTTACTCTTCTGAACTTGAACTTAAAGGGAACCTGTCGACCCCCGTGCCGGGGTGACAGGCTCCCAACCCCCCGTTAGAACCCCCTATACTCACCTCATCGCGCCGGGTCCCGCTTCTGAAGATGGTCGGGTCACGGAGATCTCAGCCGCTGCAGCCCGGCGTGCGCTGAGAGATGAGTCCAACGCTCATAGAGAATGACGGGAGAGTCCAGCGCTCCGTCATTCTCTATGAGCGTTGGACTCATCTTTCAGTGTGCGCGCCGGGCTGCAGCGGCTGAGATCTCCGTGACCCGACCATCTTCAGAAGTGGAACCCGGCGCGATGAGGTGAGTATAGGGGGTTCTAACGGGGGGTTGGGAGCCTGTCACCCCGTCACCGGGGGTGACAGGTTCCCTTTAAAAGCTTGCAACAGTCTATACATACTGAGCTAGACTTATGACTGCAGCCATAGTGACCCCCCACAAGATGTGTATATAGATAGATATATCTCTCACCTAGTGACTAATGCAAGTGACCCCCTACAATACAGACACCTGAGGGGCCCTGATAATAATAATTGTGCATATATCTATCTCCCAGTGTCTGCAGCCAGTTTGCCCTACACTTATAGATGGCCCCCTCCTTTTATAGATGCCCCCTCCTCCCCCCATTATAGATGCCCCCTCCTCCCCCCATTATAGATGCCCCCTCCTCCCCCCCATTATAGATGCCCCCTCCTCCCCCCCCATTATAGATGCCCCCTCCTCCCCCCCATTATAGATGCCCCCTCCCCCCCATTATAGATGCCCCCTCTTCTCCCCCCCTTATAGATGACCCCTCCTCCCCCCCATTATAGATGCCCCCTCTTCTCCCCCCCTTATAGATGACCCCCTCCCCTTATAGATGCCCCCTCTCTACCCCCATTATAGATACCCCCTCCCCTTATAGATGCCCCCTCTCCCCCCCATTATAGATGCCCCCTCTTCTCCCCCCCCTTATAGATACCCCCTCCCATTATAGATGCCCCCTCTTCTCCCCCCCTTATAGATACCCCCTCCCCTTATAGATGGCCCCCTCTCCCCCCCTTGAAGATGGCCCCTCTTCTCCCCCCATTATAGATGCCCCCCCCCCCCCTTTCCTCTATGCTAAGCAATATTTAAAAAAAACAAACACACAAACTCACCTGACAACCCGCTCCCCCGGCGATCCTCTCCTTCTTCAGGCGCTGTCCCCGGCTGATGCGCGGCTGCCGGGGGTGTCCCATCCTATCCCCGGCAGCGCGGCGCGTCAGTGTACGCCGGGGCTGTGACTTCTGACACAGGAAGCGTCTCTGACGTGCGCTTCCTGTGCCGGAAGTCAGGGCCCCAGGCAGCTCACTGATGCGCCGCGCTGCCGGGGATAGGACGGGACACCCCCGGCAGCCGCGCATCAGCCGCGCATCTTAAAGAGACAGCGCGCCGCCGCCGGGGCCAGTCGCAAATGGCGCCCAGATTAATAAATCTGGGCGCCATTTGCAAAATGTCAGTCGCATTGGCGACCATTTTGGTCGCCATCTGGAGCCCTGATGCTCATGTGTGGCTGTGGTAGAACAACTCCCTGCATGCTCGTGTGGCTGTGGTACAACTGCAACTCAGCATCCTCCTGTGAGGCTGTGGTAGAACTACAGTTTCCAGCATGATCCTGTGTGGCTGTGGTAGAACTACAACTCCCAGCATGCTTCTGTGTGGCTGTGGTAGAACTACAACTCCCAGCATGCTCATGTGGCTGTGGTAGAACTACAGTTTTCAGCATGCTCCTGTGTGGCTGTGGTAGAACTACAACTCCCAGCATGTTCCTGTGTGGCTGTAGTAGAACTGAAACTCAGCATCCTCCTGTGAGGCTGTGGTAGAACTACAACCCCCATCATCCTCCTGTGAGGCTGTGGTAGAACTACAACTCCCAGCATGCTCCTGTGTGGCTGTGGTAGAACTGCAACTCCCATCATGCTTCTGTGTGGCTGTGGTAGAACTACAACTCCCAGCATGCTCATGTGTGGCTGTGGTAGAACAACTCCCAGCATGCTTGTGTGGCTGATGTAGAACTGCAACTCAGCATCCTCCTGTGAGGCTGTGGTAAAACTACAGTTTCCAGCATGATCCTGTGTAACTGTGGTAGAACTACAACTCCCAGCATGCTCCTGTGTGGCTGTGGTAGAACTACAACTCTCAGCATAATCCTGTGTGGCTGAGGTAGAACTACAACCCTCTGCATGATCCTGTGTGGCTGAGTTAGAACCGCTCTGAGGGACAGTTAACTGGCCCCCTATGTAAAAAGTTTTGACACCCCTGCTATACACTATGTGGGGACTATACTCTGTGAGGGTTATACACTATGGAGACTACATTATGTGGGGGAGGTGGTGGTGGAGACTACACTATATGGGTGCTATACACTGTGGGGGATACACTATGTGGGTGGCTATTCACTCTGTGTGGGCTATACTATGGGGGGGGGGGGCTATTCACTCTGTGTGGGCTATACTATGTGGGCCCTATACTGTGTGGGGATTATACACTATGTGGGGACTATGTAGGGGAGCACAGGGGTTGGCCTAACTACTATATTGGGCATATAGTTGCATAATTAATACTTTTACTTTTAATACTTCATACTTTGCCCTCTCTGCCTAGTGAACCAAAACTCCTTATCCCAGCCCTGCCTCCGCTTGTGCTACCCCTTGTTAGTACCTCACACAACCACCTCCAAGACTTTGCCCGAGCCTCCCTCATACTCTGGAACTCACTACCCTGACACATCCGGCTCTCATCCACCATCAAGACCTTCAAAAGTTACCTGAAAACCCATCTCTTCAAACTAGGCTACAACCTATAATAACTCTGCTCCACACTTTGACTGGCTGCCCTTTACCTTCTGTCTCCCTCCCCTTGCCTTGTAGAGTGTAAGTCCTTGCGGACAGGGTCCTCCATCCCCATGTAACAGTCTCTCATTTACCTTTATGTAACTTGTTTTGATTTTGTAATGTTCTGTTTGCCTGTCAAAGCCCCCCTCACCACCACTCCACCCCCCTTCTCATGTATAGCGTTATGGAATTAAAGGCACTTTAAAAATCTATAATAATAGATATGACTGGGATACAAGTACTATAAATGTCAATTAATGAAGACCTTCCAGAGCTCCGCCTACATGATGACAGCTCAGGCCTCATGTATACACCGGACATATTGATCAGATGGATAATTCTGCTCCATCCTCATCAAGATGCAGGATCGGGGGTGGCAGCGAACCGCACAATCACCGGCAATCAGGGGCAATCAGCCAGCCACATCGGAGACGAGTCTATCATCAGTGTGGAAGGGGGAGGAGGTGGCCATGATGAAAGTGGTGCCTCCTCCAAGTTGTAGAGTTACAACAAACTTCAAGCAACTTAGAAGAATAACATCAAACTGTCTTAGGGCCCTATTACACCAACAGATTATCTGACAGATTTTTCTTTTAAGACAAAGCCAGGAGCAGACTATAAACAGAGAACATGTAATAAAGGAAAGACTGAGATTTCTCCTCTTTTCAAATCCATTCCTGGCTTTGACTTAAAAAAATCTGTCAGATAATCTGTTCTTGTAATAGGGCCCTTATCCTTTAGTTACCTCCAGAGCTGCAATCACTAGACTGCTGTTAGATCACGTATTATCCTCCAATCACCTTCAGAGCTGCAATCACTATTCTGATTTCCTGGTGCTTTTGAAGCTGCAGGAACCTCACTTCTCTCTGCTGCTAGCAGTGTATCTAGCCTCTATTCCAATATTACCAGTGTGTTAACAATGTACACCTCCTCCTTCTCAGTATCATCAGTGTATCTAGTCTCATTATCAGTAACACCAGTGTATCTAGTCTCATTATCAGTAACACCAGTGTATCTAGTCTCATTATCATCAACACCAGTGTATCTAGTCTGATTCTCAGTATCACCAGTGTATCTAGTCTCCTCCTCAGCAACACCAGTGTATCTAATCTCCTTCTCAGTATCATCAGTGTATCTAGTCTCCTACTCAGTATCACCAGTGTATCTAGTCTCCTTCTCAGTATCACCAGTGTATCTAGTCTCATTCTCAGTATCACCAGTGTATCTAGTCTCCCTCAGTAACACCAGTGTATCTAGTCTCCTTCTCAGTAACACCAGTGTATCTAGTCTCCTTCTCAGTATCACCAGTGTATCTAGTCTCCTTCTCAGTATCACCAGTGTATCTAGTCTCATTCTCAGTATCACCAGTGTATCTAGTCTCCCTCAGTAACACCAGTGTATCTAGTCTCCTTCTCAGTAACACCAGTGTATCTAGTCTCCTTCTCAGTATCACCAGTGTATCTAGTCTCCTTATCAGTAACACCAGTGTATCTAGTCTCCCTCTCAGTAACACCAGTGTATCTAGTCTCCTTCTCAGTAACACCAGTGTATCTAGTCTCCTTCTCAGTAACACCAGTGTATCTAGTCTCCTTATCAGTAACACCAGTGTATCTAGCCTCCCTCTCAGTAACACCAGTGTATCTAGTCTCCTTCTCAGTAACACCAGTGTATCTAGTCTCCTTCTCAGTATCACCAGTGTATCTAGTCTCCTTCTCAGTAACACCAGTGTATCTAGTCTCCTTCTCAGTATCACCAGTGTATCTAGTCTCCTTCTCAGTAACACCAGTGTATCTAGTCTCCCTCTCAGTATCACCAGTGTATCTAGTCTCCTTATCAGTAACACCAGTGTATCTAGTCTCCCTCTCAGTAACACCAGTGTATCTAGTCTCCTTCTCAGTAACACCAGTGTATCTAGTCTCCTTCTCAGTAACACCAGTGTATCTAGTCTCCTTCTCAGTATCACCAGTGTATCTAGTCTCCTTCTCAGTAACACCAGTGTATCTAGTCTCCCTCTCAGTAACACCAGTGTATCTAGTCTCCTTCTCAGTAACACCAGTGTATCTAGTCTCCTTCTCAGTAACACCAGTGTATCTAGTCTCCCTCTCAGTAACACCAGTGTATCTAGTCTCCTTTCTGTTATCACTAATTTCCGTAGCCTTTTTTCCTGTATCCCCAAATATACACTTTCTTCAGTCTTCTCTCCAGTATCACTAGTTTATGCGGCTTCCTTTCCGGTAGTACTAGTGTATCTATCCTCCTCTCCCGTATCACCAGTGTATACAGCCTCTTCTCTGGTGTCACCAATGTACACAGCTTCCTCTCTGGTATCACCAATGTACACTGACTCCCCTCCAGTATCACCAGCATATGCAGCCTCCTCTCCTGTAACACCATTGTATACAGTTCCATCTCCGAAATCACCAGTGTACATGACCTCCTCTCTGGTATCACAAATGTAGGTGGCCTTCCCTATGGTATCCCCAATGTACATGGTCTCCTTTCTGGCATTACCAGTATACACACCTCTCCAGTATCACCACTATATGCAGCCTCCTCTCTAGTATCACAAGTGTATACAGCCTCCTCTCCTCTACGTTATCACTTGTGTAAGCAGCCTCCGCTCTGGTGTCATCAGTGTACTCAGCCTCCTCTTTGGTATCACCAGTGTACCTGGCCTCCTCTCTGGTATCACCAATCTATACAGCCATCTTTCCGGTATTACCAGTGTACTCAGCCTCCTCTCTGGTGTCACCAGTGTACCTGGCCTCCTCTCTGGTATCACCAATGTATACAGCCATCTCTCCGGTATCACCAGTGTACTCAGCCTCCTCTTGGATATCACTAGTGTACCTGGCCTCCTCTCTGGTATCACCAATGTATACAGCCATCTCTCTAGTATCACCAGTGTACTCAGCCTCCTCTTGGGTATCACCAATGTATACAGCCATCTCTCCGGTATCACCAGTGTACTCAGCCTCCTCTCTGGTGTCACCGCTCTTGTGCTTAAGACCGCTGGACAGGGCCGCTGCCCCGCTCGCTGCTGCCATTTGAACTGTAACTATGAGCACTCGTAATGAGCGCTCATAGTTACATGCAGCAGCACTGACAGGGCGGGAGACATTGGCCTCCTTCCTGTCAGTCACTCTTGTGGCCGCAGGAAGGGTTTTCCCTGCGGTCACAAGTGGCAGCTTTGACCTTGTGGTGCCGGCGCTCCAGTGACATCACTGGAGCATCAGCGCCAGGACAAGGGGAGTGCGGCCTCTTGTGATCGCAGGGAAAACCCTTCCTGCGGCCACAAGAGTGAAGAGAAGAGGAGACGCCCGGACCCAGGTGAGTATAAGTGTTTGTTTTATTGTGTTATATACTATATGGGAGGGGGAGCACACAGGGGTCTGTTTAACTGGGGGAGTGCACATCGGGGGTCTATATAAATGGGGGGAGCACACAGGGGGGCTATATAACAGGGGGAGCACACAGGGGGGCTATAGACTACTGGGGCTTCACAGAGGGGTCTATATACTACTGGGGGCAGTACACAGGGGGTCTATATACTACTTGGGGCAGCAGAATGGGGTCTATATACAACTTGGAGAGCACACAGGTCTATATCCAAGTGGGGGAGCAAACAGGGGGGCTATATACTACTGGGGGAGCACACAGAGGTCTTTATACTACTGGTGGGGCACACAGGGGGTCTATATACTACTGGGGGAACATACAGAGGGTCTATATACTACTGGGGAAGCACACAAGGGGTCTATATAATACTGGGGGAGCACACAGGGGTCTGTATACTACTGGGGAAGCACACAAGGGGTCTATATAATACTGGTGGGGCACACAGGGGGTCTATATACTACTGGGGGAACCACACAGGGGGTTTATATACTACTGGAGGAGCACACAGGGGTCTATATCCGAATAGGGGGAGCACACAGGAGGTCTATATCTAAGTGGGTGAGCACACAGGGGGCCTATATACTAGTGGGGGAGCACACAGGGGGTATATACAACTGGGGGCAGCACACAGGAGGTCTATATACTTCTGGGGGAGCACACGGGGGGGCTATATATAACTGGGGGAACACACAGGGGTCTATATACTACTGGGGGAAGCAAACAAGGGGTATATACTACTGGGGGCAGGACACAAGGGGTATATACTATTGGGGGCAGCACACAAGAAGTATATATTACTGGCGGTAGCGCACAAGGGGTATATACTACTGGGGGCAACACACAGCGGTCTATTGTTTTGGAACGCGTGTCGAGGGGGGGGGCCCAGACATAACTTCGCTTGGGGCCCCAGAAATGCCAAGACCGCCCCTGGGTATCACTAGTGTACCTAGCCTCCTCTCTGGTATCACCAGTGTATACAGCCATCTCTCCAGTATCACCAGTGTACTCAGCCTCCTCTTTGGTATCATCAGCATATGGATCCCCCTCCCCACTATGGAGCTTCCCATTGTCCCCCTCCTCCCGCTATCAGAGGAGGGGCCGCAGTGCTGGGTTGTGGAGCGGCTCAGCCTTCGCTCTCCCTTCTTTCGCTCTCACAGATCATCGCCGCTCTCATGCCACAAAGACGCTGCATCCCACCAGCTGGCAGGATAGAAGAAGCTGCCCAGACATTGGGGACCTCCGAGCTGTGGCCCCTGCAGGCTGCCCCCATCTCATGCGCTGCTGCAGGCGGCTGCTCACAAGGAAATCCAGGAAGTTTGCAGCGAAGCTCCTGCGAGAGGTCAACAGTCTCCTGTACACACAGGTAATGGGGTCAGAGGGGAGCAGCACAGCCAAAGGGAGAAGAGGAGGATGGCTGACAGAATGAGACTGAGAAAGAGGATGAGAGTTACAATGTAGTAGATGTGGAGTCTGTTAGATGGGTATAGTAGGTGAGGGGTATGATAGATGATGGGGGTAGTAGGTGAGGGGTATGATAGATGATGGGGGTAGTAGGTGAGGGGTATGATAGATGATGGGTGTAGTAGGTAAGTATGATAGATGATGGGTGTAGTAGGTGAGGGGTATGATAGATGATGGGTGTAGTAGGTGAGGAGTATGATAGATGATGGGGGTAGTAAGTAAGGAGTATGATAGATGATGGGTGTAGTAGGTGAGGAGTATGATAGATGATGGGGGTAGTAAGTAAGGAGTATGATAGATGATGGGTGTAGTAGGTGAGGAGTATGATAGATGATGGGTGTAGTAGGTGAGGAGTATGATAGATGATGGGTGTAGTAGGTTAGTATGATAGATGATGGGGGTAGTAGGTGAGGAGTATGATAGATGATGGGTGTAGTAGGTTAGTATGATAGATGATGGGTGTAGTAGGTTAGTATGATAGATGATGGGTGTAGTAGGTTAGTATGATAGATGATGGGTGTAGTAGGTGAGGAGTATGATAGATGATGGGTGTAGTAGGTTAGTATGATAGATGATGGGGGTAGTAGGTGAGGAGTATGATAGATGATGGGTGTAGTAGGTTAGTATGATAGATGATGGGTGTAGTAGGTTAGTATGATAGATGATGGGTGTAGTAGGTTAGTATGATAGATGATGGGTGTAGTAGGTGAGGGGTATGATAGATGATGGGTGTAGTAGGTGAGGAGTATGATAGATGATGGGTGTAGTAGGTAAGTATGATAGATGATGGGTGTAGTAGGTGAGGAGTATGATAGATGATAGGTGTAGTAGGTAAGTATGATAGATGATGGGTGTAGTAAGTGAGGGGTATGGTAGATGATGAGTGTAGTAGGTGAGGAGCATGATAGATGATGGGTGTAGTAGGTGAGGAGTATGATAGATGATGGGGGTAGTAAGTGAGGAGTATGTTAGATGATGGGGGTAGTAAGTGAGTGGTATGTTAGATGATGGGGGTAGTAAGTGAGTAGTATGTTAGATGATGGGGGTAGTAAATGAGGAGTATGATAGATGATGGGGTAGTAAGTGAGGAGTATGATGGGTGTAGTAGGTGAGTATAATAGATGATGGGTGTAGTAGGTGAGGAGCATGATAGATGATGGGTGTAGTAGGTAAGTATGATAGATGATGGGTGTAGTAGGTAAGGAGTATGATAGATGATGGGTGTAGTAGGTGAGTATAATAGATGATGGGTGTAGTAGGTAAGTATGATAGATGATGGGTGTAGTAGGTAAGGAGTATATTAGATGATGGGTGCACTGTAGTAGGTGAGGAATATGATAGATGATGGGTGTAGTAGGTGAGGAGTATGATAGATGATGGGTGTAGTAGGTGAGGAGTATGATAGATGATAGGTGTAGTAGGTAAGTATGATAGATGATGGGTGTAGTAAGTGAGGGGTATGGTAGATGATGAGTGTAGTAGGTGAGGAGCATGATAGATGATGGGTGTAGTAGGTGAGGAGCATGATAGATGATGGGGGTAGTAAGTAAGGAGTATGATAGATGATGGGTGTAGTAGGGGAGTATGATAGATGATGGGGGTAGTAAGTGAGGAGTATGATAGATGATGGGGGTAGTAAGTGAGGAGTATGATAGTTGATGGGTGTAGTAAGTGAGGAGTATGATAGATGATGGGGGTAGTAAGTGAGGAGTATGATAGATGATGGGGGTAGTAAGTGAGGAGTATGATAGATGATGGGGGTAGTAAGTGAGGAGTATGATAGTTGATGGGTGTAGTAAGTGAGGAGTATAATAGATAATGGGGGTAGTAAGTGAGGAGTATGATAGTTGATGGATGTAGTAAGTGAGGAGTATAATAGATAATGGGGGTAGTAAGTGAGGAGTATGATAGATGATGGGGGTAGTAAGTGAGGAGTATGATAGATGATGGGGGTAGTAAGTGAGGAGTATGATAGTTGATGGGTGTAGTAAGTAAGGAGTATGATAGATCCACACAATTTATACTACAGAAACAGCTATTCATCTCTTACTGCTGACAACCAGCCTGTATCTCATGTGTGAGAGGTAGTCACAGCGCCGCCCCCTTTATGACATCACTGATATCATATAATCACAGTCCCCATGCCTGTAATGTAGTGATTCTTCGAGCCTCACTGTGTTGGATAAGATAAGCCCCATACAATCTGTGATAATCTGGTGCTTTAACCCTCTGTGGTAATGAATACATCTGATTTCTAGCAGTGACAAGAATAATCCCCTCAGTATCTGTGCAGGAAAGCGAATCAATGTCTATTGTGGCTACACAAAGGATGAGGGGAAATTATACAGAACCCCCCACATGCTAACATCCCGGATAACCTCTACCGGATGGGAGCATCCAGTATCCTCCAACATAATCCTGCCATAACCTGGGCATCGCATGATTATATATGTACAGCTGGTATAACCTGGGTATCTCCCGTATATAATTATATATGTACAGCTGGTATAACCCGGGTATCTCCCGTATATTTAATTATATATGTACAGCTGGTATAACCTGGGTATCTCCCGTATATAATTATATATGTACAGCTGGTATAACCCGGGTATCTCCCGTATATTTAATTATATATGTACAGCTGGTATAACCTGGGTATCTCCTGTATATAATTATATATGTACAGATGGTATAACCTGGGTATCTCCCATATATAATTATATATGTACAGCTGCTATAACCTGGGTATCTCCTGTATATAATTATATATGTACAACTGGTATAATCTGGGTATCTCCTGTATATAAGTATATATGTACAGCTGGTATAACCTAGGTATCTCCCATATATTATTAAATATGTACAGCCGGTATAACCTGGATGTCTCCTGTATATAATTATATATGTACAGCTGGTATAACCTGGGTATATACTGTATATAATTACTCCAGATCCTTGTGGAAACAGCGGAATCCCCTTTATGACGCACAGTCCTCAATTAGGTTGGCTAACACCCAATACGTAGTCCAAGAAAAAGGTTGGGAAGACAGCGTCTTTTTGTAGATTAAAAAGATTTCTTTATTTTGCCATATGCATACACAGAAAAATTACGACGTTTCGGCTCTTCTAATACATCCTGAGCCTTCCTCAAGTACTTGAGGAAGGCTCAGGATGTATTAGAAGAGCCGAAACGTCGTAATTTTTCTGTGTATGCATATGGCAAAATAAAGAAATCTTTTTAATCTACAAAAAGACGCTGTCTTCCCAACCTTTTTCTTGGACTACTGTATATAATTATATATGTAAAGCTGGTATAACCTCGGGATCTCCTGTATATAATTATATATGTATACCTGGTATAAGTTATACATGTCCTGTATATTGTGATATTAAGCATACTGGCATAACCTGGGGATCTCCTGTATATAATTATATATACACAGCTGGTATAACCTGGGTATCTCCTGTATATAATTATATATGCACAGCAGCTATAACCTGGGTATATAATCATATATTTACAGCTGGTATAACATGGGAATCTCCTGTATATAATTATATATGTACAGCTGGTATAACCCGGGTATCTCCTGTATATAATTATATATGTACAGCCGGTATAACCTGGGTATCTCCTGTATATAATATATATGTACAGCTGCTATAATCTGGGTATCTTCTGTATATAATAATATATGTACAGCTGGTATAACCTGGGTATCTCCTGTATATAATGATATAGGTACAGTTGGTATAAACTTGGTATCTCCTGTGTATAATTACATATGCACAGTAGATATAACCTAGATATACGCTGTAAAATATTGGAGGTATATAGTGTTCTGCGGGGCAGTGTGACCCGCTGAAGCGACAGCTAGTGCTGATAATAATGTATGAGGTTGTAGAATAGACTGTTTCTGTTGTGGCGTTGGCTGCAGATCACACCTCATCTCCAGAGTGTGTCCCTCTTGTAATACTTACTGTCGCACTTGCAGATTGGACTCCTGCTGTTTCAATCATGTATTGATGTTGTCTCCATGTTTAATATGAGCTATAACCTAGAATCCCCTAGACTTTTCTAAGCCTGAGCCGGAGTAATGTAAGATGGTGGGAGTTGTGGTGCTGAGCAGTGCTCAGGTAGTGGAAGTAGTAGCGTCTGGTTATTTCTTCTGGGATGCCTGTCCTAGTCAGATATCGTGTTCAAAGTTAAAGCTGTAATGTTATCTGCGGTTGTATCATTATCCCTGGCTATATTATTTTCTGCCGCTGTAACTTTATCTCAAGCTGTATCCTTAACTGCGACTGTAGTTTTTATTCTGGCTGTATCATTATCTGCGGCTGTATCTTTATCTCCGGCTGTATAGTTCTCTTCATGCTGTATCGTTATCTCCAGCTGAATCCTTATCTCCGGCTGTATGGTTATCTGCTGCTATATTGTTATCAGCGGCTGTATTATTCTCTCTAGCTGCATCATTATCTCCAGCTGTATTGTTATCTTTGTGCTGTATAGCTACAGTATTTCCAGTTGTGTTGATATCTTCACGCTTTATGGTTATCTGCGGCTGTATTGTTATCTGCGGTTGTATTGTTATCTGCGGTTGTAACATTCTCTCTAGCTGTATCATTATCTCCAGCTTAATTCTTATCTCTGACTGTATGGTTATCTGTGGCTGTATCATTATCTGCAGCTATATGGTTATCTGCGGCTGTATCTTTATGTCCAGCTGTATGGTTCTTTTCATGCTGTATTGTTATCTCCAGCTGAATCCTTATCTCCGGCTGTATGGTTATCTGCTGCTATATTGTTATCAGCGGCTGTATCATTATCTCCAGCTGTATTGTTATCTGTGTGCTGTATAGTTATTTCCAGCTGTGTTGATATCGTCAGGCTTTATTGTTATCTGCAGCTGTATGGTTATCTGCGGCTGTATCATTATCTCCGGCTGTTATGTTATCTGCGACTGTATCATTATCTCTGGCTGTAATGTTAACTGCAACTGTATCATTATCTCTGGCTGTAATGTTATCTGCGACTGTATCATTATCTCCGGCTGTTATGTTATCTGCGACTGTATCATTATCTCTGGCTGTAATGTTAACTGCGACTGTATCATTATCTCCGGCTGTAATGTTATCTGTGACTGTATCATTATCCCCAACTTTATCATTACCTGCAACTACCAATATCTGTGGATTTATAATTATCTCCAGTTGCTATCTCCGACTGTATGGCTATCTGTGGCTGTAATGTTAACTGCAGCTGTATCATTATCTTAGACTGTAATGTTATCTGTGACTGTATCATTATTTCCCGACATGTTGTTATCTGAGGTTGTAACATTATTTTTGGCTGTACCCTTATCTGCGGCTGTAATGTTTTTGGTGGCTGTAACCTTATCTCCGGCAGTAATGTTATCTGCAACTATATCATTATCTCCAGCTGTATCCTTATCTCCCACCATATCATTATTTCCGTCTGCATCCTTATCTGTGACTGTATCATTATCCCTGGTTATATCGTTACATGTGGCTGTATCATTATCTCTGGCTGTATCCATATCTGTGGCTGTATCATTAGGTCTGGCTGTAATGTTATCTGCAGCTGTATTGTTATCTGCGGCTGTATCATTATCTCTGGCTGTATCATTCTCTGTGGCTGTATCATTATCTCTGGCTGTATCGTTCTCTGTGGCTGTATCATCTCTGGCTGTATCATTCTCTGTGGCTGTATCGTTCTCTGTGGCTGTATAATTATCTCTGGCTGTGTCATTAGGTCCAGCTGTAATGTTATCTGCAGCTGTATTGTTATCTGCAGCTGTATCAGTGTCCATGGCTGTATCAATGTTGAGGGTCACCTTGCTCCTCCTTGTCTTTTAGGTCCCTCTCTGCCCTTGTTGGGACCTGATGCTCTGCGGGATGGGGGCCTGCAGCAGGAAAGCCCTGACGTTGCTTAGCAGTGTGTTCGCAGTGTGCGGTCTGGGGCTTCTGGGAATCGCTGTCAGCACTGATTATTGGCTGTACCTAGAAGAGGGGGTCATCCTACCCCAAAACCAGACAACTGAAATCAAGATGTCCCTGCACTCTGGGCTTTGGAGAGTCTGCTTCCTGGCAGGTATGAGGAATGTGTAATGTCACATTAATGACACTGTATACAATCACACTGCTGACATCACCATGTGACATCACACCTCTGCATATAACATCATACTGTATATACTGACTGACTGGACTGATTTCTTGTGTTGCAGGTGAGGAGCAGGGCCGCTGCTTTACCATAGAGTATGTGATGCCGATGAATGTCCAGATGACCTCAGAGTCTACAGTCAGCGTCCTCAGTAAGATGATACCGGGGGGGTTAGTTGGGTCATTGGAGCAGAGGGCAGGGTCATTGCAGGGGAGACACAGGGGCACATGACAGGGTCATTGGGAGGGGGAAACAGGTATTTGGGCAGGGAATTGGGCACCAGACAAGGTCATATTGGGGTGAACAAACAGGAGCAGGGTCATTGTGGGATGGACACAGAGGCAGAGGGCAGGGGCATGGGGGGCATGGGCAGAAAATGTCCTTTGTGGCAGTTGGGGGCAGGTTTGCTGGGTGTCATGTGACGCCTTTAAGCTCCTCTGGTTACTATTAGTTGAATGCTAAGGTTTGGCCCCGATGCGCTGGTTTCAGGGGCCACAGCTAAATAAAGGAAGGGCCCATATTAACCATATAGAGGTAGCAGGTGCCCTATAGACTATCCAGAGTGTAATCTGCCTTCTGCTCCTCTAAAGATGAGAGCAGCAGCAGCACCCACTGCCAGCTGTAAGGTTCTACTCCCCTGAATCCTCTCCCAATCTTTGGCGTTTCTTTCCAGAGATGATCCGGTCTGCCACCCCTTTCCCTCTCGTCAGCCTCTTCTTCATGTTCATCGGCTTCATCCTGAACAATGTGGGGCACATCCGCCCGCACCGCACCATCCTCGCCTTTGTCTCTGGGATTTTCTTCATTCTTTCTGGTGAGTGTAAAACAGTAGCACAGAGGATGTCAGGACAGCAGTGAGCATACAGCGTTTACATGTTGGGAGTTCATCCCTATTTATCTCTGTATAATCTGATGTTTCCGCTACCCTGTAATCTGGGATTAGCACAATTGTAGATTTCTTATAATGCAGGGAATATACACCGAATAACCGAATCGTAAGGAAAACCCATCAGTGGTCACCATCTGCTACTATAACTACCCTGCCCACCCTCCTCCAGGACCCCCGTAGATAATGTTTCTTTATCCTCCAGGACCCCTGTAGATAATGTACCCTCCTCCTGGACCTCTGTAGATAATGTACCCTCCTCCTTGACTCCTGTATAATAATGTACCCTCCACCAGGACCCCTGTAGATAATGTACCCTCCTCCTGGACCTCTGTAGATAATGTATCCTCCTCCTTGACTCCTGTACAATAATGTACCCTCCACCAGGACCCCTGTAGATAATGTGCCCTCCCCAGGACTGGAGATGATCGAACAGCGGTGATGTTCAGGTGAACTCATGAACTCAAACCATCGCCCGAGTCCCACCTGGAAAACAGGAATACAGCCTGGGCCATAGGTTGTATTTCTGTTTTCCATGTGGGACTCGGGCTCCACCTTCCCTACGGAACGGGAAGACTGCGGGAGTCAAATACCGATGGTTCGAGTTTGTACGAACCTGAAAATCAGCGCTGTTCGATCATCTCTACCCAGGACCCCTGTAGATAATGTAGCCTTCCCAGGACCCCCGTAGATAGTGTAGCCTCCTAAAGAACCCCTGTAGATAATGTACCCTCCTCCCGAACCCCTGTAGATAACAGACTCTCCCCAGGACCCCATGTAGATAATGTACCCTTCTCAAAGACCCCTGTAGATAACAGACTTCTCCTAGAACCCCTGTAGATAATGTACCCTCCACCTTGACCTCGGTAGATAATGTACCCTCCTCCTGGACCTCTGTAGATAATGTACCCTCCTCCTTGACTCCTGTACAATAATGTACCCTCCACCAGGACCCCTGTAGATAATGTACCCTCCTCCTGGACCTCTGTAGATAATGTACCCTCCTCCTTGACCCCCTAGATAATGTGCCTCTCCAGGACCCCCATAGATAATGTACCCTCCCCCAGAATCTCTGCAATTAATGTACCCTCCTCCAGAACCCCTGTAAATTACAGACTCTTCCCAGGACCCCTGTAGATAATTAGCCTTCTTCAGGACCCCTGTAGAAAGTGTACCCTCCCCCAGGACCCCTGTAGATAATGTACCCTCCCTATGACCCCTGTAGATAATGTACACTCCTCCTGGATCTCTCTACAAAATGTACCCTCCCCAGGACCCCTGTAGATAACATACCAACACACACTCATGGTCATGTGTCTGCCCCAGGTCTCTCGCTGGTGGTCGGGCTGGTTCTCTACATTTCCAGCATCAATGATGAGATTCTTAACCGGACGAAGGACTCAGACACTTACTTCAGCTACAAGTACGGCTGGTCCTTTGCCTTCGCAGCCATCTCCTTCCTGCTGACTGAGGTAAGAGGGGCAAGGACCACCCATCTGCTAATATAACATGCATGTCTTCCTCACAGTGTGGGGGTGACTTCCATCTGGGGAGCAGGGCCCCCGATCTGCTATAATAACATATGTGTCTTCCTCAGAGCGCAGGGGTAATGTCAGTCTACCTGTTCATGAAGAGATACACGGCAGAGGATGCCTACAGGCCGCATCCCGGCTATTACCGACCACGGCTCAGCAACTGCTCCGACTACTCCGGTCAGTTCCTGCACCCTGAGGCCTGGGTGAGAGGCCGAAGCCCTTCAGACATCTCCAGCGAGGCTTCTCTGCAGATGAACTCCAACTACCCTGCACTGCTCAAGTGCCCTGACTACGACCAGATGTCCTCATCACCATGCTGAGATTGTCCCTGACCCCACCGCGGGACTCATAGGCTCAGCACATGTACAGCCGCTTATCTATAAGAACTGGACTCCTGGACTCTGGAGGTCCGGACAGCTCACATGCCCCTCAGTAGGTTAGCCAAACCAGCTCTGCTTAGTCATGTCTGCCATGACAAGCAGTTTAGGGGCCAGTAGATTTTTTGTAATCCAATGGTCCGTATAACATGGAATATGGCGAGGATGGTACATGTGGCCTCATGGTCTCCACCGTGACTGGACAGGTGATGTCATACATGGCCATGTTCTCCTGTTGTCATCATATATGGCCATGCTCTTGTATTGTTCTTATGTTGTGATGACAAAAACTCACGTGACACATGGCGCCCCCATAACGCCGTGGATAGTCCCAGAATTTAATCTTTGCCTGGAGCGGAGCTGAAGTCACAGACCGGTGACATTCAGCAGCTGCCAGACGCCATATCTGACAACTGCAGCCATGAAAAGAGAAACTGAAGGCCTAGGCGAGAAACATCTATGATTCATCCTGACACACGAAACATATGTGATACATACATGATGAGTTATCCTCAAAGCTGCAGTTCCGAAAAACACGCTTATAAGTCCCTTGCTTTAATGGTTCTGACTCACATCCTCCAGAGCTGCACTCACTATTCTGTTGTTACATAGTATTTTATCCTCCAGTCACCTCCAGAGCTGCACTCACTATTCTGCTGTTACATCACGTTTTATCCTCCAGCCACCTCCAGAGCTGCACTCACTGTTCTGCTGTTACATCTTGTCTTATCCCCCATGCACCTCCTGAGTCGCAGTAAGAACAGTAAGTGCAGCTCTGGAGGTGACTAGAAGATAAAAGTCTATAACTTCTTAGCTTCTCTTTGAGGATTTATCTCTAAACATCTCTTGGATGTCGCCTGATTCTGCTATCCGTGTTTCGCTCTCTCGGTTTGTGGCGTTTTGTAAACATCAGGATTTCTGCACATTATATTGTTATTTCTACAAAGAAAGAATCTGAAGTCAGTAACATTCCTGTAATCCGGCATCAAGGAGAACCGATCGATGCTGGATTATCAGACACTCTGGATTGTTGGATTTTCTAGTCTATTAGACACCAGATCATTAAAATAAAATCGTCATTTGATGGATTATTAGACTTTCTGGATTACCAGCAGACACTTTATTGTGGAATTTACTAGATCATCAGGTGCCGGATTATAGGACTGACCCTGTAATTGAATGAAGGTCTGTGCAATGTAATGGTTATTTCCGTTTGCTCTCATCTTCATGACATCATTATGGGATGATGTCACTGGACACAGTGAACTGGTCACTGACACAATGAGCATGGGGGAACAGTGATTGTAATATATAAATGTCCTGGAGATTATAACTCTGTTGTGACTAGATTGTAGTAGATTATTATATGACGGAGCGGACACAGGTGTATGTATATGTGGACAGCAGATACATTGGCACATCCAGGGGAGGATTACGAGTACCATGGGCCCAGGGCTATTCAGAAATTGCCCCTTACCCTGTATTAACCACACCCCTTTTATCCCTGCCCCCACCCCACTAACCAGGACCCAACTTACCCCACGCGCTAACCACGCCCCTGCTCACCTACCGCACCCCACCCCACTTATATAGACTTCTTCTCAAATCTTTTTAGCTCCAAATATAGTATTTCTTAACTATTTAACAGAAATGATCATTGAAGCCACAACTGGATATTGTTTTATACAGACTATCTGTAATCAGGTCAGAGACAACAGAATTTACCAAAAGGGTTTTGTATACCGTGCTATAGATGCTTCATAGGGCTTGCAGCAGCCATTGACCATAAAAATTACCTCATAAAAGCCCCATACAGCATCTATAGGTCACATAGAAATATAAAATATAAATGCCATTAAGCATATAAATTACCTGTCACCTCCTCCTATACTGACTTAAGGGACAGCTGACAACAAGAGGTTAACTTACCTGGTCCTGAGTCAGTCAGTGGGGGTCCTGGTGGCAGCTCTGTGGATAGTGCTTGGCTGCTCTTCTTCTCTTCAGGTACAGCCTGAACCCACAAGGCCTGCTGCTGAGGGAAGTAACAAGACTGTGCTACTTCCTGATTTGCCGCTGACAATCACATGACCTGCCCACATTTGATTGGTGGAGGCCCAGTCATGTGATGTTACATGATTTTCAGTCCCCTGTGGAGCTGCCTATCCCAGCCCAGTAGGTTATTGCAGCTGTACTGTGGTAGCACTGCTGATTCTGGGTCTACACTCATCACTACAATGCTCAGTGCCCAGCCGGGCTGTTTTATTATTAAGCTGGACACTGTAGGTGCCATTCTGGGATGGTGGGACAGTAACTCAAAATCAGGAATGTCCCGCTGGATCCAGGGCGGTTGGGACTAAGGCAGAGGTGTGTGCTGCGGCTGCGTTATAATGGGGGCAATGTCACTGGGCCCCTCGAGACCCTGTGCGGTAGCTCAGATTGGCCACATTATAATCCTATGGGCACATCACCGGTTGGGGGCTGCTATGACTCCTGGGAACGTATGGGGGCTACTGTTGACTGACCTGTAGTGCAGATATTGTCATAATGCCCTGAATTGTGCAAAATTGCTGTAGAAAAGCCACGATTTTTTTCAAATCATGGCAGAACTGTAGCCAGGAGACATTTCAACGCTAAAAGTATCAGTCTTTTTGGGTGGCCATGGGCCCCCAGGAGGCCCAGTCCCCGGGCTGCCACCCGAAAACGGACCTATTATAATCCGCTACTGGACCGGGGGCCCCAATGGTGCAGATATTTTAGAGACTCTATGGACTATTGGGCCGGGGGCCTCCATGGTGCAGATATTGTGGGGACTGTAGGGCCAGGGACCCCTGTGGTGCAGATATTGTAGGGACTGTAGGGCCAGGGGCCCCTGTGGTGCAGATATTGTAGGGACTGTAGGGCCAGGGGCCCCTGTGGTGCAGGTATTGTGGGGGCTCTATGGTGTGTAGGGCTGGGGGCCCGAGGTGCAGATATTGTAGGGACTCTATGGACTGTAGGGCCGGGGATCCCTGTTGTGCAGATATTGTAGGGATTCTACGGACTCAAGGGCCTGGGACCCCAGTGGTGTAGTCTTTATTCTCTGATATTAAACTACTCCATGTTCTTGGCTCTGGGAGGATTTGTTCTGAGAAATCCCATAAAATTTAGATGATGCGATGGGGGAGGGGAGGGGCCACACTGCGGCTCCATGAAGTAGGTCATGATGTGGGGCCGCTCCTGGGTTACAGAAACGAGGTCACTGTCTGCGCTACCGCTATGGATTTACCATCGTCCTGATGGAACGTTAACTGCTTCACCTCACAACTGAATTACACTCAATGCGCCATTCTATACCAGCCAGACATACCTGATAACAGAGAGTAATAGATTGTATATACCTGTCCTACAGTCACCTCCCCCCAACCTGATATGGCTGATACCAGAAAGTATTAGATGTATATACCTGTCCTACAGTCACCTCTCCCCAGCCTGACATGGCTGATACCAAAGAGTAAAAGATGTATATACCTGTCCTACAGTCACCTCTCCAGCCTGACATGGCTGATACCAGAGAGTAATAGATAGTATATACCTGTCCTACAGTCACCTCCCCCCCCCAGCCTGACATGGCTGATATCAGAGAGTAATAGATGTATATACCTGTCCTACAGTCACCTCTCCCCAGCCTGACATGGCTGATAACAGAGAGTAATAGATGTATATACCCGTCCTACAGTCACCTCCCCCAACCTGATATGGCTGATACCAGAGAGTATTAGATGTATATACCTGTCCTACAGTCACCTCTCCAGCCTGACATGGCTGATACCAGAGAGTAATAGATGTATATACCTGTCCTACAGTCACCTCCCAGCCTAGACAACCCCTACTCCTTTGTTTTGAATGGAGACACGGATACTGCACATGACCCGTGGCTCTCTTTATTCTTTATGGAGACGCTGGAGTATGCTGAGTACAGCTCCTGACATGGCATCAGGCAGCTGTTGGAGAGACCGGGGAGCAGCGCTATGGAGGCATAAGTACGGGCGAGTATACTTTCTTTATTATGTTCCTGCACCCCTCTACCAGTCAATTTCAAGTTTTGTGGGACTTCCCCTTTACATGACTTCATGCATGTAGTCTACCTGAGGAGCCAATCTGTTATTCCTAGGTCAACCAATCACAGCTTACCAGTTAAACCGAAAGTAACTTTTATTTACCCAGGCCAATCAGGGCCTTGTCAAAAGTCTCCTGTCCAATCACCTACTGAGCTACCTTAGGTCACCTCCGCTAATGGGGAAGCTTTCCTGTAGTATAAGTGAGGTGGTCTGTGTAGGCCTGGGAGTTAGGGTCCTATTAGACAAAGCGATTTTTTGTTGTCTACGATTAAGGGTGTGTTCACACGTACAGGATCTGCAGCAGATTTGATGGTGCAGATTTGATGCTGTGTTCAGTTATTTAGATCAAATCTGCTGTGGATTCGCAGCAGAAAATCGTCTGCTGCACGGTGTGTGTGAAGCTACCCTAAGGGTAGCTTCACACACACCTTGTCGCAGCGGATTTTATCTAAATAACTGAACACAGCATGAAATCTGCATCATCAAATCTGCTGCAGATCTGCTGCAGATCTGTTGCAGATCCTGTACGTGTGAACGCACCCTAAAGGAGAAGTCCAGAAATTTATGAAATGCGGCAGCCGGCAGAGGGGAAATTGATTTCAATTACAGACTTTCCTCTCCCCATGCCTGTGCTGAACGGTGAGACCAGCCCCGGGACCCCTGCCGGAAGGCATTTTTCCCTAAGTTGTGATGACGTCACGGCTCAGGGGGGAAAGGCCGCTCAGCCAATCGGTGAATGGAGTGGCATCCTGTCCCAGTCACTGACTGACTGAGCGACCAGTCCATCAGCTGGGTGGTGACGTGTCAGCACCGGAGATCCCGGCGCCCGGTGGGGATCCCGAGGCCATTCCTGCTGCTCAACTCAGACACGGGGAGAGGTAAGTCCGTAAACGCACCCTAAGGGTCCTATTACATGGGCCCATGAGGGCCTGACTAATGCTGCATTTACACGTAACGATTATCGTGCGAATTTGCGCGATAACGGTCGAATTGGAACGATAATTGTACGTGTAAACGCAGCGAACGATCGAACGACGCACGATAAATCATACATCGTGATCTTTCATCAGGTCAGCAAATCGTCGTTCATCGTACGCAAAAAATTCGCAAATCGTTCCGTGTGAACAGTCGTTCGCCGATTTAACCAATGTGTGAGATAGGCTTAAACGATCGCAAAACGATCGCAGTGCGAATTTTCGTACGATATATCGTACCGTCTAAACGCTGATCGTTATAAAAAAAAAAATCGTAAATCCGACATCGCTAATCGCACAATCGGGCCAATAATCGTTACGTGTAAACGCAGCATAATAGTGTAAGATCGGAGCTTGTTTACTGGGCCTATTACACAGCCCGATAATTGCTTACCAAGGGCTGCACAGACATTGCTAATGATGTCCCAGCACAGCCCAAACAGTTAATACATTACCTGTCCACACTGACAGGCCGCTCAGCCAATCACTGACCACCGTAGTCCCAGCCAGTGATTGGCTGAGCAGCTTGTCAGCTCTGCCGCTCTGAAGCTGCACCAGCACAGTGCTGAGATGCATGTGTGGTGAGCCCCCAGATGTTGTTATAGCGGTGGGACAGCTGGTCACTTGCTAGTTGGAAGTGTGACGCCACTCCTGTGGTGGATGGCCGAGATAAAGCCGGACCTTAAGTTTTTGTCACGTGATGCCAGTGCCAGGTGGGAACACAGGTGTGATGGCACGCCTGCTTTTAAGGTGTAAGGCCGGTTGTACCCTTTTCCCCTGTGGTCGGTATCCTGTCGGGTTGCTGCAGGGTCCCTGGGATAGTGTAGTCACGGATGATGTCGTCACAGGTGGCCAGAGAGGTGTAATGACCCTCCCGAATAATAGTAGGACCCGCCACCCACAGAAAGGGGAAGTGTCCCAAGGTTGCGGTGTATATGCTGTGCTGGTCGTAGTGAATGATCACAGACTCCATAGATAACGTTGACTTGATTTACTATTGGCAAATGTGCAAAGGTAATACAAATGAGCTCGGATATAAAGTTCCAATAAATACTTGAACATAGAACCACCAGATCTGTGTGATAAGTGCTGAGTAGGATGTAATAGTGTTGGTAGAGTTGTACTGAGGCAGCATAGTAGAGAGGAGGATGCCGTGAGAGTCTCAACCCAAGTAGTAATGTGCTCTGCCGGGATGTTGGAGTATGTAGAAGAATACTTTTAGAAGAAGAAAAAGAACGAGAAAACCTGTGCCAGTGTATTGGCCTTTCTAGAGTCCTCACAACACCTTATGCCCACTAGCGTTGGCTTAACTGTACTAATAGGCAGGGGTGGATTAACATTAACATAGGCCCCGGGCTGTTCATTAAGTTTGGGCCCCCCCACCCAGGCCCGCTTCTGCCATGAGGCAGAATGAGTAGTCCGCCTCAGGCGGCAGATTTTGCGGTCCTGCAGGGGGCGGCATGCCCGGCTGATAATCTGGGGGACCGGGCAAATGCCCACTGGGCCGCCCAGATTATCAGTTGTAGGGCCGCCTGCCGGGCCCCTCCAGAACATACACTACCGCCCCCACCTCCCTGGAACACCCAGGGGATGCGGCCGCCGGAGCTCTTCAAGGCGGATCTGCCCCTTTTAAAGTAGGGGGCTCCGATACCACTACCTGTTCTAACCAGTCCATTGAGCTTCCGGGACAGGTCACCTGATGCACGCCGGCCCCGTAAACTCACAGCTCCAGCCGCATGCGCCGCACCTCTCGCGCGGTCCTGTGCGGTCAGCTGTTACATGTATGCCACTGAGCAGGAAACTAGAGAGGTGCGGCGCGCGGGGCTGGAGCTGTGAGCTTACGGGGCCGGCGAGCATCAGGTGACCTGTCCCGGAAGCTCAATGGACTGGTTAGAACAGGTAGTGGTATCGGAGCCCCCTACTTTAAAAGGGGCAGATCCGCCTTGAAGAGGTCCGGCGGCCGCGGCCCCTGGCTGTTCCAGTGAGGTGGGGGCGGTAGTGTATGTAGGTGGTGGGCTTGCCGCGGGCCCGCGCGCGCGGGGGGGAGGGGGGGTTGGGGGCGGCGGTGGTTCGAGTGCCAGTGAGGGGGGCGGCGGCCTGAGCTTTGCCTCAGGCGGCACAGACCCCAGAATCGGCCCTGCCCCCACCCCACTGTAACTATGGCAGCACTAGCGTGGTGTTCATAGTACAGGATAAATAATGTCATGATGCCCTGATTTGTGCAAAATTGCAGTAAAAAAGCAGCATATTTTTTTTGCAAATCATGGCAGAACTGTAGCCAGGAGACAATACACTACTGAAAGTATAAGTCTCTTTGGGTGGCCATGGGCCCTCCAGGAGCTCTGGGCCCCGGGCTACCGCCCGAAACAGACCTATTACAATCCGCTACTGCTAATAGGTGACACTGGCCCCAGATCTTGGTACCTGGGATGAGCAGAGTGCTGAGGGTTCCCTGGCTGACACTCGCGCTGCGAGATGGAGTTCATAGACTTTTACAGTAACTTTGCTCCACCCGGATCAGTTCCGAGCTCTTTGCCTCTTTAGTGGATACTGTCCTGCACTGTTTTTTCTCCTAGTCCAAGGCATGGGTTGAGGTGATCTGTTGGCTAGTTCTCTCCTGAGAGGTTTAACACGGCACCCTGTAGGATATAGGCACTGTGTTACAGCCGTGGCATGCTGCGGCCACGCTGTCACTTCAGGCTCCAGCCCCGCTCTCACCTCCCTTTGTGTGCGTCCTCCTCCTGCTCTCGCCCCCCTTGTTCTGTCCTCCCGTTCCGCCTCCTAGGGCGCGCTCGCCGGCACTGCTGTAATTTAAACCGGGGAGATCTTGCGTTGGGGTCCTGACTGTCCCAACCGCTGCCTGAAGATCCCTACGATCCGGTCTTCGTCGTCATCACCAGACCTGCTCAAAGCACTCTCTGGCCTCCCGGCTGAATACAAGGACCTGGCGGATGTATTTTCCGCAAAGGAGGCTGACACCCTACCTCCTCACCGACCTTACGATTGCCCCATTGACCTCCTCCTGGGTGCAATGCCTCCTCATGGCCGGGTGTACCCACTTTCAGTTCCGGAGACAGAGGCCATGTCGACATATATCAAGGAGAATCTCCAGAAGGGCTTTATCCGCAAGTCCACATCTCCAGCAGGTGCAGGCTTCTTCTTTGTCCAGAAAAAGGACGGTTCCCTCCGTCCATGTATCGACTATCGGGGCCTTAATGACGGTGAAGAATCGGTACCCTCTTCCACTAATACCAGAATTGTTTGACTGTCTCCATGGAGCCCGGATCTTCACCAAGCTGGATCTCAGGGGAGCTTATAATCTGATCGTGATGCGTGAGGGGGACGAATGGAAAATCGCCTTCAACACCAGGGATGGGCACTTCGAGTATTTAGTCATGCCTTTTGGTCTGTGCAATGCCCTGGCGGTTTTCCAGGAATTTCTTAATGACATATTCCGGGACCTGCTTTATGTCTGTGTCGTCGTATATCTGGACGACATCCTAATCTACTCCCTAGATTCACGGACCCACGTGAGATAAGTTCGCCAAGTACTGCAACGGTTAAGGGCCAACCACCTATATGCCAAGTTGGAGAAGTGCCTGTTCCACCAAACCAATCTCCCGTTCTTGGGGTACATAGTTTCAGGCCACGGCTTACAAATGGAACCAGCCAAGCAATCAGCTGTAGTACTATGGCCACGCCCCGTTGGACTTAATGCCATACAAAGGTTTCTGGGGTTCGCAAATTACTATCGGCAATTTATAGCCCATTTCTACACCCTGGTGGCACCCATTGTGGCCATTACCAAAAAGGGAGCTGATCCAAAACTATGGTCTGCTGAAGCTGAGCAATTAAGAACTTCTAACCATTAAGTTGGCTCTAGAGGAATGGCGCCATCTCCTGGAGGGAGCTAATCATCCAGTCACCATCTACACGGACCATAAAAATCTTCTGTACCTTCAGACCACTCAACGCCTTAACCCTGGTCAGGCCAGGTGGTCGCTCTTTTTCTCTAGATTTGACTTCCTCATTAATTTCCGTCTTGCAGACAAGAACAAAAGAGCCGACGCTCTCTCACAAGCATCCAATGTCCTGGGACAAGAAGATGTACCTCGTCACTTTAATCCTCCCAAACGCCTGGTTCCCGTGGCTACTTCCGTCCTGAAAATCTTCCCCCTGGCAAAACTTTTGTTCGTGCTGCTCTCAGGAAGAAAATCCTGAACTGGGGTCATTCCTCCTTGGTCGCAGGCCACCTTGGTATCCACAAAACCAGACAATTAATATCTCGTTACTATTGGTGGCCCAGTCTTCCTCAAAATGTCAAGGACTTTGTGGCGTTGTGTTCTACCTGTGCCCAGAACAAGATCCTTCATCAAAGGCCAGCCTGTCTTCTCCAGCCTTTGCCTATCCCTGAGCAGCCATGGACACACATCGCAATGGTCTTTGTTACTGATCTCCCACCTTCCACTGATAACACAGTTGTCTGGGTGATCACAGACCTGTTCTCCAAGATGTCCCATTTTGTACCACTTCCCAAGCTGCCTTCTGCTCCTTGTTTGGCAAGTCTTTTCTTACAGCATATCTTCAGACTGCATGGTCTTCCTCAAACAATCGTCTCGGACAGAGGACCTCAATTTGTTTCCAGATTCTGGCAAGCCCTCTGTTCCCGGCTCCAGGTGAAGTTGGACTTCTTTTCTGCCTACCATCCGGAGTCCAATGGGCAGGTCGAAAGAGTTAACCAGATTTTGGGAAACTATCTCCGGCATTTTATCTTGGCGCGTCAGGACAACTGGTCAGACCTACTTCCCTTGGCAGAGTTTGCTTATAATCATCATAACTCCAGTTCCACTGGCAACTCACCATTCTTCATTGTCTATGGCCGACACCCACGTCCTCCTTTACCTGTACCCGCGTCCTCTGAGGTACCTGCCGTGGACGAACTGGTGACTGACTTTAAGTCTATCTGGGAGCACACCAGGCAATCTCTACTTCGTGCAACAGGTCGAATGAAGGTCCAAGCAGACAAGAGGAGGAGACCTATGCTCCAGGTGACAAGGTTTGGCTTTCCGCCAAATATATACGTCTCAAGATCCCAAGTTACAAGTTGGGCCCACAGTTCCTTAGATCATTCGTGGTGCTGAAGCGTATCCATCCGGTAACCTACAAGCTTCGCCTACCGGCCACCATGAGACTTCCCAACTCCTTCCATGTCTCCCTCCTGAAACCTGTGGTCCTCAACCGTTTTTCTAGGAAAGCAATCTCTCCCCCACAGCAAGCAGCATCCTCCGACATCTATGCTGTCAAGGACATTCTGGATATGAAGATGGTCAGGGGTAGACGATTATTCCTGGTTGACTGGAAGGGTTTTGGCCCTGAAGAGAGGTCTTGGGAGCCCGAAGCCAACATTCTGGATCAGGACCTCATCAAGAAATTCTTGCAGACAAGAAAGAGGGGGAGGCCACAGCCACGGCACGCCGTCACGTCAGGCTCCAGCTCCGCTCTTACCTTCCTCCGTGTGCGTCCTCCTCCTGCTCTCGCCCCCCTCCTTCTGGACTCCCGTCCTCGCTCTTGCCAGCGTGCGCGTCCCCGCCTCCTAGGGCGCGCGCCAGCACTGCTATAATTTAAAGGCACAGTACCTTCCTAATTGGACACACACAGGCACACTCCTATAAATTGCCGCCCTGCCCTACCACAGGTGTTGGAGCCTCTGCATGCTTCCCTTTAGTGTGTGGCCCAGCTCTCCGTTGTTTCCTGCCCATTGTTTCCTGCCCGTTGGTTCCTGTCTGTTGTTCCTGCCCGTTGTGCCAGCCCGTAGTCTCTGTCACCAGCGTTTTTTCCTGACTACTATTCTGTGTGACCACCTGCCTGCCTGCTAGCCTACTGATCCCGCTACACCTCGTCCACCGTCACTAGCTAGCCAAGCCTGGGGTAGCGACCTGGGGGTCGCCTGCCGCAGCAAGTCCATCCCACCTTGCAGTGGGCTCTGGTGAAGACCAGCTCCCTGGTGCAGCTAACGTCATTGCCGGTGACGGTCCAGTGGGTCCACGACTCCAGTCATTACACACTGTGTGAGAAGTTTGTAACAGAGCACTGTTCTGCGTCCTACCCATGCGGGGCACTGACTAAGACTACTCCTCTTCCTTTATCGGGGGGGGGGGGGGGGGGAGGGGCCTGGCAGAGGGACAGGGCCCAGGTAGGACCACCGTGGAGAGCAATCTTGTCTGAATCCTTCCTCCACAGAATCCCAACTAAGATGACTCCTTCACCCAAGGGACTAACTTCCTATTCATGCTGTGGTTGGGTGAAAAGAGTGCAACAGAAGAACAGAGAGAAGAGGTGATAGGATAGAAGAAAGTAAAGATCCTACTGGTCCACAGATTCTGGTACACACAAACACAATAACCCTTTGAGACAATTCAGCTGTGCAGCTTATTCACTTCAATACATAATATAGCGACATCTAGTGGTCATCTTTTAATACTACTTTGGCTGCAATAAGACCACAAAAAGTACAGATTTTTGCGAAGGGTGTAAACAACAGTAACACCCCTAGTGGGACACCACACATGCAGAGGGTAGGAGGAGCACTGGAGCATGGACTGGTAAGGTATTACCTGTTTGGGCAATCATCAGCCATTGGCACGGTCGGTAGCCATTTTTAGGTCTGGTTTCATTGGCTGATCGTTGTCTCTATTACACAGAGCAATAATCATCAGAATTATTGCTCCGTTTAATAAGCCCCTTCATATTCAAGAAGTCAAGGAGATCACCCCTTACTCTTCATGTTAAGCTTCAGGGTATGTATGTTCTCAAGGAATTGATCTTGGTAACATAGACAATGGTAGGAGTCTGGGTGGAGCTGTGGAGATGACCCAAGAAGAAATCTCTGATGTGTTACATGGAGTCCTTAGTTCTTTCCTTCTGCTTGCTATCGTGGATGATCTGCGCTACCTAAGCCACTTGTGTGGGTTGCAGAGTTCTTCTCCTGCTACCACGAGTGTGAAAGCACCACCAACATTCAAAAGTGACAAAAACATCAGCCAGAAAGCATAGGTACTGAGAAATGGTCCATGGTCCCACCTGCAGAACCACTCCTTTATTGAGTGTGTCTTGCTAATTGCATGTGAAATAGATTGTCAATCATTGTGTTGTTTAATTGTTCCCTTTATTTCTTTGAGCAGTGTACATTCTATGTTAGTGATCAAGGTTCCAATTCTTTATTAGATCTTAACCCCTTAACGACCACGGGCGTATATTTACGCCCTGCGGCCGCCTTGGGGAGTTCAGAGCGGGGCCCGGCAGCGACCCCGCTCTGAACTGCCACGGTCCCGGGTACCACATGTAGCCCGCGACTGCGGCAATTAGCTAATTAAGGATTCAGATACAGCTGTCAAAGTTTACAGCTGCATCTGAATCCTTTATGCAGCCGATTCCCTGGTGTCTAGTGGAAGCGATCCACACGCCCGGCTCGGGCCGGGGTCTGCGCCGCAATGGTGCTGATCCCGACTCGGCACTCAATTGCTTTCGGCTGCAGCAGCCGGAAGCAATCCAGTGCCTATCTCATTGATCTTTGCTGTATTACTATACAGCATAGATCTCAATGAGAGATCAGTGTGCTTATACTAGAAGTCCCCCAGGGTGGCTTCTAGTGTAAGTGTAAAAGAAAAAAAAAAAGTGTTGTTATTAATAAAAAGCCCTCTCCCCTAATAAAAGTTTGAATCACCCCCCTTTTCCCATGTTATAAATAAAAATAAATAAATAAACATGTTTGGTATTGCCATTTGCGTAATCGCCCGAAAATTAATTTATCACATTCCCGATCTTCTACGTAAGCGCAAAAAAATCTCAAAATGCAAAATTGTGCATTTTTGGTCGCATCAAATCCAGAAAATTTTTAATGAAAAGCGATCAAAAAGTTGCATATGCGCAATCAAGGTATCGATAGAAAGAACACATCATGACACCTCACACAGCCCCACAGATCAAAGGATAAAAGCCCTATAAGCCTGGGAATGGAGCGAATCTTCCTTACAGTATTGAGTACTGAGCCATGATTTGGTGTGAGACGTTCAGGATGTGTTGGTAATAAAGTGATTGGTTGGGCTTGAGAGTGAAGTAGTTGCCTCTTGTGGCTGTTGGCTTCCATTGCCTATTGCAGATAGATAGATAGATAGATAGGGCAGGGCTCCAGATGGCGACCAAAATGGTCGCCAATGCGACTGCCATTTTGCAAATGGCGCCCAGATTTATTAATCTGGGCGCCATTTGCGACTGGCCCCGGCGGCAGCGCGCTGTCTCTTTAAGATGCGCGGCTGATGCGCGGCTGCCGGGGGTGTCCCGTCCTATCCCCGGCAGCGCGGCGCATCAGTGAGCTGCCTGGGGCCCTGACTTCCGGCACAGGAAGCGCACGTCAGAGACGCTTCCTGTGTCAGAAGTCACAGCCCCGGCGTACAGGGAGCTCACTGACGCGACGCGCTGCCGGGGATAGGACGGAACACCCCCGGCAGCCGCGCATCAGCCGGGGACAGCACCTAAAGAAGAAGAGGATCGCCGGGGGAGCGGGTTGTCAGGTGAGTTTGTTTGTTTGTTTTTTTAAAATATTGCTTAGCATAGAGGAAAGGGGGGGGGGGGCTTTATAATGGGGGGAAGAGAAGGGGGGCATCTATAATGGGGGGAGAAGAGGGGCCATCTTCAAGGGGGGGAGAGGGGGCCATCTATAAGGGGAGGGGGTATCTATAAGGGGAGGGGGTATCTATAAGGGGGGAGAAGAGGGGGCATCTATAATGGGGGGGGGGGAGGGGGCCATCTATAAGGGGAGGGGGTCATCTATAAGGGGGGGAGAAGAGGGGGCATCTATAATGGGGGGGAGAGGGGGCATCTATAAGGGGAGGGGGTCATCTATAAGGGGGGGAGAAGAGGGGGCATCTATAATGGGGGGGGAGAGGGGGCCATCTATAAGGGGAGGGGGGGTCATCTATAAGGGGGGGGGGTCATCTATAAGGGGGGGAGAAGAGGGGGCATCTATAATGGGGGGGAGAGGGGGCATCTATAAGGGGAGGGGGTATCTATAAGGGGGGGGAGAGGGGGCATCTATAATGGGGGGAGGAAGGGGCATCTATAATGGGGGTAGAGAGGGGGCATCTATAAGGGGGGGGGTCATCTATAAGGGGGGGAGAAGAGGGGGCATCTATAATGGGAGGGGGTATCTATAAGGGGGGGGGGAGAGGGGGCATCTATAATGGGGGGGAGGAGGGGGCATCTATAATGGGGGTAGAGAGGGGGCATCTATAAGGGGAGGGGGCCATCTATAAGTGTAGGGCAAACTGGCTGCAGACACTGGGAGATAGATATATGCACAATTATTATTATCAGGGCCCCTCAGGTGTCTGTATTGTAGGGGGTCACTTGCATTAGTCACTAGGTGAGAGATATATCTATCTATATACACATCTTGTGGGGGGGGTCACTATGGCTGCAGTCATAAGTCTAGCTCAGTATGTATAGACTGTTGCAAGCTTTTAAAGGGAACCTGTCACCCCCGATGCCGGGGTGACAGGCTCCCAACCCCCCGTTAGAACCCCCTATACTCACCTCATTGCGCCGGGTCCTGCTTCTGAAGATGGTCGGGTCACGGAGATCTCAGCCGCTGCAGCCCGGCGCGCACACTGAGAGATGAGTCCAACGCTCATAGAGAATGACGGAGCGCTGGACTCCTCCCATCATTCTCTATGAGCGTTGGACTCATCTCTCAGCGCACGCCGGGCTGCAGCGGCTGAGATCTCCGTGACCCGACCATCTTCAGAAGCGGGACCCGGCGCGATGAGGTGAGTATAGGGGGTTCTAACGGGGGGTTGGGAGCCTGTCACCCCGGCACGGGGGTCGACAGGTTCCCTTTAAGTTCAAGTTCAGAAGAGTAAGCCTCATTAGAAGGCTAGCCAAGTGAAGCTGAAGTACTGAGTCAGACTGAAAACGTTCAACATGGAAACTTGCAACTTGACAACCATATACAAACTAAGAAAAGAAAGGATCTAAAGGAGGAGGAGGCTGCCGTGGCCTCTGCACACAGTAAGTCCCATTTAACATAACATTAATTTTACATGGTTTAAAATGTTGGCGACCAAATATTCTATTTGGCGCCTAAATTTTTCAGGTTAGGAGCCAATGGCTCCTAGGTAAATTTTTTAGTCTGGAGCCCTGTAGGAGATAGATGGATAGGAGATAGATAGATAGATAGATAGATAGATAGATAGATAGATAGATAGATAGATGCTTTTGATCCAGTGACAAAGGAAGAAGTCTCCAAGCTCCTCTCCTCCTCTCGTCCTACTACCTGCCCTACTGATCCTATTCCCTCACACCTCCTCCAGTCCCTCTCTCCTGCTGTCACTACTTACCTCACCAAAATATTCAACCTCTCCCTCTCCTCTGGTATCTTTCCCTCCTCATTCAAGCACTCTGTAATCACCCCGCTACTGAAAAAACCTTCTCTAGACCCATCCTGTGCAGCCAACTATCGACCTGTCTCCAATCTCCCCTTCATCTCTAAGCTCCTGGAACGTCTTGTCTACTCTCGCCTTACTCGCTATCTCTCTGATAACTCTCTTCTTGACCCTCTACAGTCTGGCTTCTGACCCCTTCACTCCACCGAAACTGCTCTCACCAAGGTGTCAAACGATCTGCTGAAGGCCAAGTCACAAGGAAACTACTCCTTGCTGATTCTCCTGGATCTCTCAGCAGCGTTTGACACTGTGGACCACCAGCTTCTCCTCTCCACACTCGGCTCTCTTGGTCTTAAGGACTCTGTTCTCTCCTGGTTCTCTTCCTACCTCTCAAACCGCTCCTTCAGTGTGACCTTCTCTGGCTCTGCTTCTTCTCCCTTACCTCTTACTGTTGGGGTTCCCCAGGGGTCAGTCCTGGGTCCCCTCCTCTTCTCCCTCTATACAGCCCCCATCGGACAGACCATCAGCAGGTTTGGCCTGCAATACCATCTCTATGCTGATGACACCCAGTTATATACCTCCTCCCGCGACATCTCCCCTGCCTTCCTGCAAAATGCAAGTGACTGTCTATCTGCTCTCTCTAACACTATGACCTCTCTGTTCCTCAAACTTAATCTCTCTAAAACTGAACTTCTTGTATTTCCTCCCTCTAACAAACCTAAACCCGACATCTCACTCTCAGTCTGTGGTACTAGCATAACTCCTGTGCATCAAGATCGATGTCTGGGGGTCATGCTAGACTCTGACCTATCCTTCACTCCCTATATCCAAGCTCTTACACGCTCCTGTCATCTTCATCTCAAAAACATCTCCAGAATCCGTCCATTTCTCACCACTGACACCGCTCAGACTCTTACTGTCGCCCTGATCCATTCCCGTCTTGACTACTGTAACTCCCTACTAATCGGTCTTCCTTTCTCTAAGCTCTCCCCTCTCCAGTCTATCCTGAACGCAGCAGCCAGGCTAATCTTCCTCTCCAGCCGCTATACCGACGTCTCCCTTCTGTGCCAGTCACTGCACTGGTTAACCATTAAATATAGAACACAGTTCAAACTCCTCACCCTCACCCATAAAGCTCTCCACAACTCTGCCTCTCCATACACCTCCTCCCTCATCTCCACCTATCATCCTTCCCGTGCTCTGCGTTCTGCTAATGACCTTACATTAACCTCTTCTTTAATCAGAACTTTTCATTCCCGCCTCCAAGACTTCTCTCGTGCTGCACCAGTTCTCTGGAACTCTTTACCCAAAGACCTCAGACTTATTTCCAACATCCCCAGTTTCAAGCGCGCCCTGAAGACCCATCTCTTCAGGCGTGCTTATAACATTTCGTAATCTCGTCTCCCTTTGCTATCCCCTCTCTATAACTTCTTCGGTGCTAGGTACACTGTCCTTGTTATCTGAGCTTAGAAAATGGAATGTGACTGGCTTGCCCAGCCGCCTATAGGCACTTAGAGATTCCATGTACATTGACTGGAACATTGACAAATAAAGCACTTGTTGCCTCTTGTGTTACTCCCAGTCATCCTAGCCTGTAAGCTCTTGAGAGCAGGTCACTAATTTGTTATTGTAATTTATTCATTGTATAATTTAATATATAACCTGTAATGTATTTATATATTTAAATAAGCACTGCGGAATCTGTTGGCGCTATACAAATAAATATTATTATTATTATTCCGTATGGTGAGAGTTCCGGCCGGCACTAACTACAAGGTACACCCAATGTGGGAAACCCGGGACTGGAGTATATAGCACACAGACTGTATCCAAACCGTGGAGCGGCGGTGCAGAGACAAAAAAGGCAGGATAAATGAACAAGGATCAAGAAACAGAGTCTCGCACTCACCGGACTGAAGATGCAAGTGGTTTATTTCCGATACATCAGAGTAGGCTAGGCGGGGAGAGGGGAGATGGTGAAGCAGGTGTGTTCAGCAGGAGCAACAAAATGTTTCACGCCTACAGAGGCGCTTCGTCGGGCTAGGCGACGAAGCGCCTCTGTAGGCGTGAAACATTTTGTTGCTCCTGCTGAACACACCTGCTTCACCATCTCCCCTCTCCCCGCCTAGCCTACTCTGATGTATCGGAAATAAACCACTTGCATCTTCAGTCCGGTGAGTGCGAGACTCTGTTTCTTGATCCTTGTTCATTATTATTATTATTATTATTATTATAATAGATAGATAGATAGATAGATAGATCATTGTACTTGATTGACCTTTTTAGTGTCTATCTCTTTTTTCTCGATGTTCCCCCCATGGATGTGTTTACTCTCAGGACATCTGTAGTTGCTATTTTGTATCCTATGTGTGCCACTGACGAGTATCACCTTAGGTTTACAGTTCAGGCTGTGGCTCAGTGCCCTCTGGTGGAAGTAGCAGAAAAACACACTCAACATTTTGACTCCTCAGCTGCAGGAAATACGTTGTATCACCCAGTACAACTTCCCTCACAGAAGAGAGCTGAACCCAGGTGCTCAATATGAGAGTCCAAGCACATACCCCTGAGCTATCACACTGCTCACTAATGTGGTGTACCCCTGGATAGTGTTATAGCGGAGGGACAGCCGGTCACTTGCTAGGTGTTATGGTGTGACGTGGTGGATGGCCGAGATACAGCCGGACCTTATTATGTTGTCACGTGATGCCAGTGCCTGGTGGGCACACAGGTGTGATAGCACGCCTGCTTTTAGTGTGTAAGGCCGGTTGTACCCTTTTCCCCTGTGGTCAGTGTCCTGCCGGGCTGCTACCCGGTCCCTTGGGATAGTGTCACAGATGAGTTGGTCACAGGTGGCCAGAGCGGTGTAATGACCCTCCCGTATAATAGGACCAACCACCCACAGAAAGGGGAAGTGTCCCAAGGTTGTGGTGTTTATGCTGTGCAGGTGGTGAAGAATAATCACAGACTCTGAGATAACACTGAGTTGGTTTACTACTTGTAAATGTGCAGCAGGTAATAAAGACGATCTTTGAGATACACTTGATAAAGTTCCAATAAAACTTGCACATAAGACAACCAGTTCTGTGAGATAAGTGCTGAGTAGGAGATAGTTGTGTTGGTAGAGTTGTGTTGAGGTAGAGTAGCAGAGAGGAGGATGCCGTGAGAGCCTCAACCCATGTAGTAATGTGCTCTGCCGGGATGATGGAGGATATAATAGAATACTTGTAGAAGAAGAACACCTGTGCTTGAGTATTGACCTTTGTTTAAGTCTTCACACCACCTTATGCCCACTAGCGTTGGCCGAACTGTACTAATGGGTGACACAGGTCCCAGACTTTGTTACCTGGGCTGACCGGAATGCTGAGGGTTCCCTGCTGACACCCGCGCTGCAAGATTGAGTTCATAGGCTTAGTTCATAGGCTGCAACTTTGCTCCACCCAGATCAGTTCCTAGCTCTTTTGCTCTATAGTGGATACTGTCCTGCACTGTGATTTCTCCTTGTCCACGGCATGGGTTGAGGTTATCTGTTGGCTGGTCCTCTCCTAAGAGGATTAACTGCATAGTGCTTTGTGTGGGTACTTGTAGGAAGGTTGGTAACAGTGTGCTGTCTTGCGTCCTACCCATGCGGGGTACTGGATTAGACTGAACTCTGGGGACCTGGCAGAGGGCCATGGCCCAGACAAGGCCTCTGTGGAGAGCTATCTAGCTTGCATCCTTTCTCCACACCATCCTGAATGGAAAGTTGTTGCTCCTCCCTCACCCAAGGGACTAACTTCCTCTACAGTGTGTATGGTGCGCTATGATTGGCTGAACAGAGTGCAATAGAAGAACAGAGAGGAGAGGTGGTAGGAAAGAAGAAAGCAGAAATCCTACTGGTCTACAGATCCTGGTACACATAAACACAGTAACCCTTTGCGATCTTTCAGCTGTGCAGCTTCCATATGCCAATACATAATACAGTGACATCTAGTGGTCAATTCTTAATACTACTTTTACCATAATAAGACCACAAAAAGTACAGACTTTTGCAAAAGGTGTAAACAACAGTAACACCCCTAGTGGGACACCACACTAATATACTATACATTTTAGTAATCACGACATTTATATTCCAGAGGAGTAACTCTCACAGACCACAAGCTCCAGTCCTGAGGATGACTGTGTCACTGGAGATGAATGATCTCCTGCAACAGTACTGGCAGGAGAGGTGGAGACGTGAAGGTTCAAACCTATTTCATATCTGGTTATGTTACAAGTCATGTCAATCCACATATTCACCTGGCTCTTGGGTCAGCTCGGCCCACCTCTTATTGCAAGTGCTGCAAGCTGGGGGAGACAGCGGCCTCTTGTGGCTGAAGGCAGAATGATGCCTGTGGCCACAAGTGTGGCTGACAGAGCAGGGAACCGATGGCTCTTCACTCTGTAAGTGCATCAGCAGCCTGAAGAATCCACTATGGGACTGGGCGGGAGAATAATACCACCCTGCCCCCTACCTCTGGTGATGATCTATTTTCCTGCACATCAGCAGAGACGGGTGGCAGACAGGACCTGCCCATCTGGCAGTTGCCCAAATTGCCAAATGGCCAGTCCGGCCCTGGTTGTGGTGGATCTTGACAACATCATCCAAGTTAAATTGTATGTGTGGTGGTGGATCCTGACAACATCCTCCAGACATGTGTGGTGTTCCACCACAGGTGTTGCTATTGGCTACACCCTTTGCAAAAGCCTGTACTTAAAAGTGTAATTTGTAGGAAACGTGTATTGTTAACTTTTCACAAACATTGTTGAACTATTTACATACAGAATTTATGCTTATTACTGGGAAAACTGGCATTTTTTCTCTTTCACCAGCCCTTTGAAAGTAGTATATAGACCCCCTGTGCACTCTCCCCCAGTAGTATATAGCCCCCCTGTGCGCTCTCCCCCAGTAGTATATAGCCCCCCTGTGCGCTCTCCACCAGTAGTATATAGCCCCCCCAGTGCGCTCTCCATCTGTAGTATATAGCCCTCCTGTTGCTCCCCCAGTAGTATATAGCCCCCCAGAGCACTCTCCCCCTGTAGTATATAGCCCCCCTGTTGCTCCATCAGTAGTATATAGCCCCCTGTGCACTCTCCCCCAGTAGTATATAGCCCCCCAGTGCGCTCTCCCCCTGTAGTATATAGCCCCCTGTGCGCTCTCCCCCTGTAATATATAGCCCCCTGTGTGCTCTCCCCCTGTAGTATATTACCCCCCTGTGCACTCTCCCCTGTAGTATATAGCCCCCCCGTGTGCTCTCCCCCTGTCGGCTCTCCCCCTTCCATATAGCCCCCTGTGCGCTCTCCCCCAGTAGTATATAGCCCCCCTGTGCTCTCACCCAGTAGTATATAGCCCCCCTGTGCGCTCTCTTCCTGTAGTATATAGCTCCCCCTGTAGTATATTACCCCCAGTGCGCTCTCCCCCTGTAGTATATAGCCCCCTGTGCATTCTCCCCATGTAGTATATAGCCCCCAGTGTGCTCTCCCCCTGTAATATATAGCCCCCTGTGTGCTCTCCCCTGTAGTATATAGCCCCCTGTGCTCTCTCCCACAGTAGTATATAGCCCCCTTGTGCGCTCTCCCCCAGTAGTATATAGCCCCCCTGTGCGCTCTCCCCCAGTAGTATATAGCTCCCCAGTGCGCTCTCCGCCTGTAGTATATAGCCCTCCTGTTGCTCCCCCAGTAGTATATAGCCCCCCAGAGCACTCTCCCCCTGTAGTATATAGCCCCCCTGTTGCTCCATCAGTAGTATATAGCCCCCTGTGCACTCTCCCCCAGTAGTATATAGCCCCCCACTGCGCTCTCCCCCTGTAGTATATAGCCCCCTGTGCATTCTCCCCCTGTAATATATAGCCCCTGTGTGCTCTCCCCTGTAGTATATAGCCCCCTGTGCGCTCTCCCCCTGTAATATATAGCCCCTGTGTGCTCTCTCCTGTAGTATATAGCCCCCTGTGCACTCTCCTCCTGTAGTATATAGCCCCCTGTGTGCTCTCCCCCTGTAGTATATTACCCCCCTGTGCACTCTCCCCCTGTAGTATATAGCCCCCCCATGTGCTCTCCCCGTCGGCTCTCCCCCTTCCATATAGCCCCCTGTGCGCTCTCCCCCAGTAGTATATAGCCCCCCTGTGCTCTCACCCAGTAGTATATTGCCCCCCTGTGCGCTCTCCCGCTGTAGTATATAGCTCCCCCTGTAGTATATTACCCCCAGTGCGCTCTCCCCCTGTAGTATATAGCCCCCTGTGCATTCTCCCCCTGTAGTATATAGCCCCCTGTGCGCTCTCCCCCTGTAATATATAGCCCCCTGTGTGCTCTCCCCTGTAGTATATAGCCCCCTGTGCTCTCTCCCACAGTAGTATATAGCCCCCTTGTGCGCTCTCCCCCAGTAGTATATAGCCCCCCTGTGTGCTCTCCCCCAGTAGTATATAGCTCCCCAGAGCACTCTCCCCCTGTAGTATATAGCCCCCCTGTTGCTCCATCAGTAGTATATAGCCCCCTGTGCACTCTCCCCCAGTAGTATATAGCCCCCCAGTGCGCTCTCCCCCTGTAGTATATAGCCCCCTGTGCATTCTCCCCCTGTAATATATAGCCCCTGTGTGCTCTCCCCTGTAGTATATAGCCCCCTGTGCGCTCTCCCCCTGTAATTTATAGCCCCTTGTGTGCTCTCCCCTGTAGTATATAGCCCCCTGTGCGCTCTCTCCCTGTAGTATATAGCCCCCCTGTTGCTCCATCAGTAGTATATAGTCCCCTGTGCACTCTCCCCAGTAGTATATAGCCCCCCAGTGCACTCTCCCCCTGTAGTATATAGCCCCCTGTGCATTCTCCCCCTGTAGTATATAGCCCCCTGTGCGCTCTCCCCCTGTAATATATAGCCCCCTGTGTGCTCTCCCCTGTAGTATATAGCCCCCTGTGCGCTCTCCCCCTGTAGTATATAGCCCCCCCCGTGTGCTCTCCCCCCATAGTATATTACTCCCCTGTGCACTCTCCCCCTGTAGTATATAGCCCCCCCGTGTGCTCTCCCCCTGTCGGCTCTTCCCCTTCCATATAGACCCCTGTGCGCTCTCCCCCAGTAGTATATAGCCCCCCTGTGCTCTCACCCAGTAGTATATAGCCCCCCTGTGTGCTCTCCCCCTGTAGTATATAGCTCCCCCTGTAGTATATTACTCCCCTGTGCGCTCTCCCCCTGTAGTATATAGCCCCCATGTGCTCTCCCCCTGTCGGCTCTCCCTCTCCCATATAGCCCCCCTGTTGGCTCTCCCCCTCCCATATAGCCCACCTGTGCGCTCTCCCCCTCCTATATAGCCCCCCCTGTGTGCTCTACTCCTGTAGTATATAGCCCCCCTGTGCGCTCTTCCCCTCCCATACAGCATGTGACATTAAAAAAAACAAAACACTTATACTCACCTGGGTCCGGCGTTTCCGCTTCTCTTCCCTCTTGTGGCTGTACTGCAGCAGTCACAAAAGGCCACTCTCCCCTGTCCAACACCAGAAGGGGAGTGCGGCCTCTTTTGACCACTGTGGCCACAAGAGAGACTGCCAGGGAGGGAGCCAATGGCTCTCTGTCAGTGCTGCTGCCGCCACACGGTGAGTATGAGCGCTCGTTACAAGCGCTCATAATTACTGTGCAGGGAGCAGAGCTGCAGCAGGGGTCCGGACAGCTGCCAGTTGAGGACCTCTGTTCTAACCTATCACCTTTCTCTTTATATCTTACACACGCACTCTTCACCCACTCACAGCAAAGTTTACATATGCTGTAGGAAGGAAGTCACATAGGTAGAGGAAGTGTGAGGTCTTTTGCCTTGGATTCTGTAGAGGAAGGACACAAGATAGGACACTCCCTACGGCAGTCAAGTTGGGCCCTGCCTCCTGCCAGGTCCCCAGTCCAGAGTGTGTAGTCTAGACCAGTGATTTTCAACCAGTGTGCCGTGGCACACTGGTGTGCCGCGACACATGGTCGGGTGTGCCGCGGGGAAAGTTCCCCAAACTATGGTGCCACTGTGAAACAGGAGAAAACAATGGGGGAGAGAAACCTGGGGATGGGGGAGAAGCGGGGGGGGGGGGGGGGGAGAAGTTTGGTGGAGAGAAGCACAGGAGAGAAGCAGGGGGGAGAAGTATGGTGGAGAAAAGCACAGGAGAGAAGCACAGGAGAGAAGCAGGGGGGAGAAGTATGGTGGAGAGAAGCACAGGAGAGAAGCACGGGGGAGAGAAGCACAGGAGAGAAGCACGGGGGAGAGAAGCACAGGAGAGAAGCAGGGGGGAGAAGTATGGTGGAGAGAAGCACAGGAGAAAAGCACAGGGGGAGAAGTGTGGTGGAGAGAAGCATGGGGGAGAGAAGCAGGGGGGAGAAGTATGGTGGAGGGAAGCACAGTAGAGAAGCACAGGGGGGGAGAAAAAAACAGGCCCAGGTTTCACACTGAGTTACTATAAATACTTTTGGAATCTATATTATTAACTATATGTATAATATATACTGTTTTAGTGTCATTTTGTGCCATTTTGGTTGGTGGTGTGCCCCGGGATTTTTTAAGTATAAAAAGTGTGCCGCGGCTCAAAAAAGGTTGAAAATCACTGGTCTAGGCGTTGAGCAGAGCACATGTATATGCGAGGCCTAGACACAGTTTTCCCTCAAGCAACCCTATAACACACTATGCAGTGTTAAGTCACTACTAGAGAGTACATGTCAGGGATCATCCCAACCCATGCTGTGCACATCGTAACACAGTGCAGGACAGTATTCACAAGAAGTAAAGGAACTCATCTAGATTGAGCAAAGTTGCTAAAATCCTAAACACTCTATCTCGCAGCGCGGGTCTAATCAGAGAACTCTGACAACTCTGCTCATCCCAGGTAACAAGGTCTGGGGATTGTGTCACCCTTATAGGACAGGTCACCCGACACTGGTGGGCAATAGGTGGTGCAAAGAACAAGGAGTCAAAACACGGGCACAAGTATTCTCTCTACTTTCAAGTGTTCTACTTTTTCTACCTCTAAAGTTCCGGCAGAGCACAGTACTACACAGGACTCTATTATATGTACTCTGTATCAAGTATCGTCACAGTAAACAAGAGTATATTTATTTTAACGGGACTCTGTGGTTCTTCACCGAGCAGCGGCACAGTAATCACACTCTCCTTGGGTTATCTCCCCAGCAGGTTACTGTCCACAGGGGAAAAGGTATAGCCAGCCCATTCAAAATAAAAGCAGGTGTACAAGCATTCCTGTGTGCCCAACCAGCACTGGCGTCACAACAACATAACACCTGGCTGATCTGTGCCTCAACCAACCACCACTGGAGTGGCGTCACACTTCACCACCTGGCAAGTGACCAGTCGTGCCTCACAGCGGGGCATTCACTACACATGTCCACCCACTGGAAGCACATACGTCTTGTCAGGCAGCTGAGGGTTAAAAGACGATAGGTCAAACTTTAGAAAAGTGAATGTAGGAAATCCTTCCTGCCATTATAATTCAATGCAGCAAATGGAGTCCCAATGTGGACTGATGACCTACCACAACTACCATCGGAATAAAACTACTACTGCTGCTGCTAACATTTACCTAATAACATTACAAATAGAGATGAGCGAACCTGGAGCATGCTCAAGTCCATCCGAACCCGGACTTTCGGCATTTGATTAGCGGTGGCTGCTGAAGTTGGATAAAGCCCTAAGGCTATGTGGAAATCATGGATATAGTCATTGGCTGTATCCATGTTTTCCAGACAACCTTAGAGCTTTATCCAAGTTCAGCAGCCACCGCTAATCAAATACCGAACGTTTGGGTTTGGATCGACTCGAAGCCAAACCCGGTTCACTCATCTCTAATTACAAAGTTTCACTTGTACTATTGATTTCTACAAAGAAGTGACAGCTACAAGACTCTGACAGCATCCATTTCTATCAGGTACATTCACTTTAAGACTTTCACATGGAAAGAACAGAATTATATACAGTGGTGCCTTGGACTACGAGCATAATTTGTTCCAGGACCGTGCTTGTAATCCAAATCTACTCTTAAAGCAAAGCAAAATTTCCCATAAGAAATCACTGTAATGCAGACATTTGGTTCCACACCCCAAAATGATGATTTATTATTCTGAATAACATGTAAAACAAATGAAACAAACATTGATAAACAGCAAATTGTCATATTATTAGTTACTGTAGAGTAAAGGAGAGGATGGGAAACACAAGGGCTGACAGAGACTGCAGGGAGCATGAAGGGATGAGCAAGGTATAAGGTGAGCACAGTATAGCAGCACTCTCTGTCCAGGGAGAGAGGAGTTACACAGCTATGGAGAGATTACCTCCACAGTCCTGTCCCCTGATGCAAGCCCCAGCCTGAAGTGGATCTGCTATGATTTGCTAGGTGAGGGAGACCTCCTGGGTCGGAGTGTAGTGCTGCAGACAAGTGTTTCGCAACCTTTTCAAGACAAGTAACCCCATGCGACAAGATGCTCCAGCCGAGTACCCCCAAGGATGCGATCGATTATAATCTTTGGCCTACGGTAGATTCACACGTACATTTTGCAGCAAAATCCGCTGCGATACTCTGTACTGTTATGGCCTATGGCTTTGCTTTCTCGCAGCATATTTTTATTCTGCTACAAGAATGCAGTCACTGCCTATTTAACTTATTAGCTCCCTGGCCTTACAGATCATACTTACCTGACAACACTCCCACCTGCTTCTTAGTCTTACAGGTCACTGATAGCCCGCCCAGCCAATCAGTGGCTGCAGCGGGCAGTCAGTGAGTCGGAAGCCAGGGAAGCAGGCAGAAGCTTGGACAGGTAATGATATGCCGCTTTCATCTAGGTATGCCCCTGGTGCCAGATATGTTCCCTGCAGCCAAATACATCCCCTGCAGCCACATATGCCCCTTTTGGCTAGGTATGACTCTTGCAGCCAGGTATGTCCCATGGAGCCAGATGTGCCCCTAGCCATGTATGCCCCCTGAAGCCGGATATGCCCCTAACCAGATGGGTCCCATGGAGACAGATATGTCCCACTGCAGCCAAATAACACCCCCAAAGTCGCCAGATACCTTCCTCTATGTAGCAAGATACCTTCCCCATTGCAGCCAGATACCTCCCTATGTTGTTAAGATACCTCCTTCTATGTAGTCAGATACCTCCCCCAATATACTGATACCTCCGCATATAGTCAGATACCTCCCCCATGTAGTCAGATACTTCCCCCATGTAGTCAGATACCTCCCCCATGTAGTCAGATACCTCCCCCATGTAGTCAGATACCTCCCCCATGTAGTCAGATACCTCCCCCATGTAGTCAGATACCTCCCCATGTAGTCAGATACCTCCACCATTTAGTCAGATGCCTCCCCCATGTAGTCAGATATCTCCCCCATGTAGTCAGACACCTGCCCCATGTAGTCAGATACCTCCACCATGTAGTCAGATACCTCCCCATGTAGTCAGATACCTCTCCCATGTGGTCAGATACCTCCCCCATGTAGTCAGATACCTCCACCATGTAGTCAGATACCTCCACCATGTAGCCAGATACCTCCCCCATGTAGTCAGATACCTCCACCATGTAGTCAGATACCTCCACCATGTAGCCAGATACCTCCCCCATGTAGTCAGATACCTCCCCCATGTAGTCAGATACCTCCACCATGTAGTCAGATGCCTCCCCCATGTAGTCAGATATCTCCCCCATGTAGTCAGACACCTGCCCCATGTAGTCAGATACCTCCACCATGTAGTCAGATACCTCCACCATGTAGCCAGATACCTCCCCCATGTAGTCAGATACCTCCCCCATGTAGTCAGATACCTCCACCATGTAGTCAGATGCCTCCCCCATGTAGTCAGATATCTCCCCCATGTAGTCAGACACCTGCCCCATGTAGTCAGATACCTCCACCATGTAGTCAGATACCTCCCCATGTAGTTAGATACCTCTCCCATGTGGTAAGATACCTCCCCCATGTAGTCAGATGTTTTAATGGTTTATTTGATGTTGCTATCGATTAATGTTGAACTGAGTGAGGCCTGTGAGGTGTCACCCTTTGGGCACCACTACCAAATAACGTTCTACGAAATACAAAATAAAAAGACATCATTCAGTGACTCACAGGTGTATCCCTGGCTATATCCCTGTTTTCCAGGCGGTACTTGGGCTTGCTCCACCTTCCCCACGGAACGGGAAGGCATCGGGAAACCTGACGAAGGTTTGAGTTCAAAGATATCTCGTCAATTTTCCTCTTTCCACCACATCCAGGAAGGTTCTTGGTTCTTAATAACACTGTGCACTGTTGAAACTGGGATAGCAAGGTCTTTGGCCTTATAGCCTTTGAAAGTCTTGGGTTTGCTAATGATAGCAGTTCTAATGTCCTCAGACAGCTCCTGTGTCTTCACCATTGTGACAGAGGAACAGGGCCCAACATCTGGCTTTTTTATTGGGACTTAGGGTTCTATTAGACGGCCTGATCATAAACTGTAAACAAGCGGCGATCTGCTAGATTGGTGCAGGTTTACAGAGCAATTACACAGGGCCATTTATTAGGGAGCAAGGGCTGCACGGACATCGCCCTTGCCTTTAGTATAAAATACTAACTCACCTTACTGCATTCCCTGGTATCCTCAGGCATTCTCCAGTGTCTGCAGCTCTGCCTTCTCTGCACTGACAGGCCGCCGGCCACTCGGCCAATGATTGGCTGAGTGGCCTGTCTTGGCCTGTGATTGGCTGAGTGGCTGGCGGCCTGTCAGTCCAGAGAAGGCAGAGCTGCAGACACCAGGGAAAGCCTCAAAGGACACCAGGGAACGTGGTAAGGTGAGGTAATACTTTATTATGTTATAAGACAATCATCAGCCGTCGGCCGCACATCGCTGTTGTGCGCCCAATGCCTAATGATTTAAGGTGAGAACGGTTTCATCGACTGATCGTTCTCTCTATTACACGGAGTGATAATCGGCTGGATCATCCTGATTTGGACGGTTATTGCTCTGTGTAATAAGGCCCTGTTACGGCCGCGGCGGCGTCCCGCGTTCCGGGCCGCCGCCGCGACCGCTACCTGCCCTATGCAGCAGCCGGTGTCCATAGTCGGGGACCCGGCGCTGCTGTCACCTCGGCCCCGGGGGGCGCCTCACCTCTCCACGCTCCTGTCTCCCGCTGTGCCGGCCGGCGCGCGCGTCCCCGCCTCCTAGGGCGCGCGCGCGCCGGCTGTCTCAGATTTAAAGGGGCAGTGCGCTCCTAATTGGTAGTTGCACCCAATCACTCCCCTATAAATCCCAGCATGCCCTGTCCTTAGTGTTGGAGCCTCTACATGCTTCCCATAGCGTTTGGCCCAGCCCCCTGTTGTTCCTGAGTCCTATCTGTTACCTGGTCCCAGTCCCTGTTCCTGAGTCCTATCCGTTACCCGGTCCCTAGTCCCTGTTCCTGGTTCCTGTTTCCCTGTCACTCCATCTGTTCCTGCGTTCAGCCTGTCACGTGCGCTCTCACCTGCAGACCTTTGCCAGTGCCATCTCCTGCCTACTGCTCCTGCCACGCCTCGCCTGCCGTCACCAGCTACCAAGCCAGGGGTAGCGACCTGGGGGTCGCCTGCCGCAGCAAGTCCATCCCGCCTTGCGGCGGGCTCTGGTGAAAACCAGCGGCCCCTTAGACTCCGCTCCCTGGTGAGGTTTGTGCCATCGCTGGTGCCGGTCCAGTGGATCCACTACTCCGGGCGTTACAGTAGGCTCCAACCATGGATCCCGGCGAGGTGCCAGATCTCCGTGACGTCGCCAGAGTGGTCGCGCAACAGGCTCAACAAATCCAGAAACAGTCACAGCAGATCCAGCAACTCACTGCCGCCTTACAGCAGCAGACTACTGCCCAGCGCACACCATCTCCTGACGCTGCTTCTTCACTCCGACTGGCTCTCCCAAGCAAGTACTCTGGGGACTCTAAGTTGTGCAGAGGATTCCTGACTCAGTGCACCATGCACATTGAACTTTTGAGTAGTCAGTTTTCCACCGAGCGCTCTAAAGTGGCTTTCATCATCAGCCTATTAGAGGGTAGAGCCCTGGCCTGGGCCACGCCACTGTGGGACCGTGATGATCCTGTTGCTGCCAATCTCCGGGCCTTCCTATTCGAGTTTCGCTCCGTCTTTGAGGAACCTGCCCGTGCTTCTTCAGCCGAGACTGCTCTCCTCAATCTCTCTCAAGGCAGCTCCTCTGTTGGTGACTACGCCATCCAGTTCCGCACCCTGGCAGCCGAATTGGACTGGAACGAGGCCGCCCTATTGGCCACCTTCAAGAAGGGCCTGTCTAGTCGTGTGAGAGACGTGCTCGCTGCCCGAGACCTGCCTACCTCCCTGAACGAACTCATTCTACTGGCCACCCGAGTTGATACTCGTTTTTCGGAGAGGGAGGAGGAGGTTCGGCATGAACATTTACTAACCCGTTCCCGTCGCCATCCCCAGCTGGCGCCAGTTTTCCAGAATCCTGACCTTTCGATGTCCCAACCCTCTCCTGAGATTCCTATGCAGGTGGAACGGGCTCACCTGACGCCTGATGAAAGAATCCGGCGCCTGGAGCAGAACCTCTGTCTCTATTGCGGTGGTTCCGATCACTTCCGGCTGGGATGTCCCCTACGTCCCCAAACATCCGGAAAATGCTCGCACCTAGGTCCGGTGGGACAGGTGTCCCTAGGTGTGAATGCCACCATTCCAAGTCTGTCTATGCCAGTTTCCATCCGGACTCCCTCAGGACAAAATCATCAGACTACTGCCTTCCTCGATTCTGGGTCAGCAGGCAGTTTTATTGCGGCAACATTGGTCCAAAGATGGCGGCTACCCGTGACCCGACTAGCCAGGCCCCTGACTATCTCCTCGGTCACAGGCGAAATTCTTACCGACCGTGTGTACTACCAGACCGCATCTTTAGTCCTCCAGGTGGGTCCTTCACATCAAGAAGAGATATCCTTCTACGTCCTGCCCCATTCTTCCCCCGCGGTCCTCCTGGGACTCCCGTGGCTACAAAAACATGCCCCTCAGCTGGACTGGAGAACCGGGGAGATTCTCAGTTGGGGTCAGGACTGTTCCCACCAGTGTCTCAAGTCACCTCAGACCAAGTGTATTATGTCATTTCCTGTCCCGGCCAAGCCTCTATCCGGCCTACCGGCAGAAGACCAAGACTCGGCGGATGCCTTCTCTGCCGAGGTGTACCCTCTCCCCGTACCCAAGACTAAGGTCGTATCCTCTCACCACCGGAAGAACTTACAGAAGGTCCCTTGCCACGTTATACCGCCTGATCGCCTAGTACCAGTCGTCACCTCCACTCTTCAGAGAGTACCCCCCGGAAAGACTCATGTTCACCCTGCGCTTCGAAGAGGTATTTTGAACTGGGGACATTCCTCGTTGGAGGCCGGGCACCCGGGAGTCCGTAAGACCGGCCAACGGATCTCTCGCCACTACTGGTGGCCCAGCCTATCCCAAGATGTCAAAGACTTTGTGGCTTCCTGTGCCATTTGTAGGCAAGAAAGAGGGGGAGGCCAAAGGGGGGGGGTACTGTTACGGCCGCGGCGGCGTCCCGCGTTCCGGGCCGCCGCCGCGACCGCTACCTGCCCTATGCAGCAGCCGGTGTCCATAGTCGGGGACCCGGCGCTGCTGTCACCTCGGCCCCGGGGGGCGCCTCACCTCTCCACGCTCCTGTCTCCCGCTGTGCCGGCCGGCGCGCGCGTCCCCGCCTCCTCGGGCGCGCGCGCGCCGGCTGTCCTCAGATTTAAAGGGGCAGTGCGCTCCTAATTGGTAGTTGCACCCAATCACTCCCCTATAAATCCCAGCATGCCCTGTCCTTAGTGTTGGAGCCTCTACATGCTTCCCATAGCGTTTGGCCCAGCCCCCTGTTGTTCCTGAGTCCTATCTGTTACCTGGTCCCAGTCCCTGTTCCTGAGTCCTATCCGTTACCCGGTCCCTAGTCCCTGTTCCTGGTTCCTGTTTCCCTGTCACTCCATCTGTTCCTGCGTTCAGCCTGTCACGTGCGCTCTCACCTGCAGACCTTTGCCAGTGCCATCTCCTGCCTACTGCTCCTGCCACGCCTCGCCTGCCGTCACCAGCTACCAAGCCAGGGGTAGCGACCTGGGGGTCGCCTGCCGCAGCAAGTCCATCCCGCCTTGCGGCGGGCTCTGGTGAAAACCAGCGGCCCCTTAGACTCCGCTCCCTGGTGAGGTTTGTGCCATCGCTGGTGCCGGTCCAGTGGATCCACTACTCCGGGCGTTACAGGCCCTTAAGTCCTCAATGGCTAATTTGTGTCACATGGGCACCAACAATTTTTCACAGGTGATTTACCCCGGGAGAGTCAAAATGTGTTCATACTATTTAAATATAAAGGTGTCAATATCAGCGCTACATGAAATTTCAGGTTTTCCTATTTTTATTTCCCATTGTTTTTTTTTTAAATAGATTTTTTTTTATCATTTGCTCTTTTGTATTTAACATGAGTGTCTAACAAAAAAAGCTGTTTCGCATGGTTTTTTTCAGGAAATATTCTACATTATGTACTTACAAAGGTGCCAATAATGATGAGCAGGACTGTAGTGACAAATACCACCACACAGTGACCAATACCCCTACACCATAAATAACATGCACTTATAATGAGTAGTATAACCCTCATACACTGACCCATATAGAGGTAGATACCAAGGGTACACAGGCTATTGCCCAGCTGCTAATGCCAGCCTGGTGGGACGGTTTAAGCATGACTAGAACTGTATGTAGTATAGGGTCATAATACAGTGGATCCGCAGCGCTAGAACTATAGGAGCCTTGTGGGGACAAAGCATTTTTTTTATGTAATATATTGCTTATAGGAAGGAAACTATTGGCTGTAATGCTCCTACTTGGCCTCCAGATGTCGCTGTCTGACAGGATGTTTCCAAGATGTCATTTAGCGCTCCTCATGATGAAACGGGAAATGTTCTGGTGGAATATATGATGAAGACCCTCTATTACTCCTTCTGTCTCTGTCCGCACCATCTCCACACACAGGCGGACCCTCCATTACACCTCCTGTCTCTGCCCGCACCATCTCCACACACTGGCGGACCCTCCATTACTTGAACTTACTCCAAGGTCTCTAGGATTTTCAGGTCTTTTACTTTTGTACTTTTGAATGCAACTTTTGTTCAAAGCCTGTTACTTCATTGGACCTCACTATAGCCCTTAAGCATTAAGGGTTAAAATTTGATTTCTGAAATTTTCCTTCCCTGGAGTCTGTAGGCAGCATACTTTATTGCTATATAATAATTTCTTGTATTTCCATTATGTGTTGCTTTTATGCGGTCTCCATAGGTGTTAATTGATCATCTATTGCTGCCTTGTTCCAGGAAATAAAACTTAACCCATACTGTGCTGCCTATGGACTACACGAAAAAAAATTTTGGTAAGTAAATTTTAACCTGTCTGTCCTAGCTTGTATTCTGTTGCAAAAAGTAAAGGGAACGTCCCTCACAGGTGCACGTATATGAAGCAGGCCTAGCAGAGCTGAACTGGCAAATACACAAGTTTTTTTAAAATGTCACTGTCGGGTTTTTTTTTTGGGGGGGGGGGGGATGTTGCAGAAATCAATAGTCCAGGCGATTTTAAGAAATTTTGTAATTAAGTTTATTAGGCAAATATGCCATTATCTGCATTCAGAAAGACTTTCCCAGGTCCCAGCCCCCCCCCCCTCTCATTTACTGCTCATTATCAGGAAATCACAACTTGTTGCATCAGACGTGCCCTGTCTGTTCTATGGAGAGGGGAAGGGGGTGGGGGAAGAGGGAGATTAGTGGCAGAGAGTTTCATAGTCTCACTGCTTGTACAGTAAATAATCTGCGTCTGTGCTGGTGGTGACACCTTCTTTCCTCTAGACGTAGAGGATGCCCCCTTATCATGGTTACAGACCTAGGTTTAAAAAGATCACTACAAAGATCTCTGTACTGTCCATTCATATATTTGTACATTGTGATCAGATCGCCCCTAAGACGTCTTTTTTTCTAGAGTAAATAACCCCAAGCGTGATAACCTGTCCTGGTCCTGTAACCCACCCATTCCCTTAATGACCTTTGCTGCCCACCTCTGCACCCGCTCCAGCTCAGCTGTGTCCTTCTTATATACCGGTGCCCAAAACTGTACACAATATTCCATATGTTGTGTGGCCAGTGATTTATAAAGAGGCAAAACTATGTTCTCATCTTTAGCATCTATGTCTCTTTTGATGCATCCCATTATTTTATTAGCCTTGGCAGCTGCTGCCTGGCACTGATCACTATAAATTAGTTTACTGTCCACCAATGCCCCCAGGTCCTTTTCGGAAGTAGTTTTACCCAGTGTTTTATTATTTAGCACATAACTGTGCTTATTATTTCTACAGCCCAGATGCATAACCTTAAAATTGTCCACATTAAACCTCATTGCCATTTCTCTGCCCAAGCCTCCAGCTTCTCCAAATCCATCTGTAATATTATATATATCCTCCTCTGTGGTGATTACTTTACCCAGTTTCGTGCCATCTGCAAAGATGGTGATTCTACTCTTTAGCCCCTCTACAAGATCATTAATAAACATATTAAAAAGAAGTGGTCCCAATTGAGAATTACCTGTACAGTTATTATTAGATGTATACCAAGGCATAAAGGAAGCAGAAATAAAACTAATAATTAACAGAACACAATATAAGCAATAAGTGATCCCAGGCCCTCCCGCAAAGCAGTGACCAGGATCCCATAGAGATGACTATGGACACCCCCAGCTTTGTCCTTCCTTAGGATACAACAATTATAAGGCAGCACATATTGTCCACGAAGGGCCTGCTGATCAAAGTGATGTCTATGTACCTGTATTCTTACAGGTAATCTGGATTCCCACTTTCATTGACTGCAGTTCTTCATCTCACCTCATGGGGGCAGAAGATTCCAGATAATGACGCTGAGAGTAATGAATCATTGTATGTATCCACATCCCCCGTGTGTGTGTCTGTATGTATATATATATATATATATATATATATATATATATAGTGGGGAGGACTCAGTATACAGCAGAGCTGCCATGATAAATGATGCTAATATCCAGGATGTAGACGGCTCAGGGGACAAATAAGATTTTATTAATTTCATTAGAATGAAAAATGCTGGAGAAGAAAGGAGCCTGAGCGCGAGGAACGACCGGAGGAGAAGAGCAAATACCGGGGTATATACTGATATGTGGGGTACAGGATAGTGACACGCTGACACTTGGGGTACAGAATAGTGACACACTGACAATGGGGTACAGGATAGTGACACACTGACACTTGGGGTACAGGATAGTGACACACTGACACTTGGGGTACAGGATAGTGACATGCTGACACTTGGGGTACAGGATAGTGACATGCTGATACTTGGGGTACAGGATAGTGACACACTGACACTTGGGGTACAGGATAGTGACATGCTGATACTTGGGGTACAGGATAGTGACACACTGACACTTGGGGTACAGGATAGTGACACGCTGACACTTGGGGTACAGGATAATGACACTTGAGGTACAGGATGATGACACTTGGGGTACAGGATAGTGACACTTGGGGTACAGGATAGTGACACACTTACACTTAGGGTACAGGATAGCGACACACTGACACTTGGGGTACAGGATAGTGACACTTGGGGTACAGGATAATGACACGCTGACACTTGGGGTACAGGATAGTGACACACTGACACTTAGGGTACAGGATAGTGACACACTGACACTTAGGGTACAGGATAGTGACACGCTGACACTTGGGGTACAGGATAGTGACACTTGGGGTACAGGATAATGACACTTGATGTACAGGATAGTGACACTTGGAGTACAGGATAGTGAAACTTGGGGTACAGGATAGTGACACACTGACACTTAGGGTACAGGATAATCACATGCTGACACATAGGGTACAGGATAGTGACACACTGACACTCGGGGTACAGGATAATGACACATGGGGTACAGGATAGTGACAGTTAGGGTTTGTACAGTATAAAGAGATAATTCTTATCCTTAGTCCTGGTTTCATACACAGTCAGTTGGTGACAGGCACTGATGGTCAGTGACATGTCTATCCTTCTGTCTGTTACCCACTAGTATTACATGTGTGTCCATCTTCACTGCAGCCCTGGAATTCTATTCATGAGACTATGAATCCCTTCAAATAGAGAGCTCCACACCCAGGTGCCACCAGAACCTAAGGCAAGGCTACAGGAGGAGGAGGAGGATGATGAGGGTGTTGAGAGTGATGATGATGAGGAGGATGAGGGTGATGCCTGAATTCTGGTCCTCTCACAATTGACCTTCCTGTCAGGGAGCAGCCCCCCATGTTCTCTGGGGTGGGGGATGGGGGTGGGGTGTCACAGATGTTTCGGCAGACATGTTATACTCCAGTGTCAGGCAAGTAATTCTCAGGCTGTGTGTGAGGAACAGCTGAGCCGCCCGGGGCCACGCACTGCGCCCCGCACCAACCTGATGAATAATGGACGACTCGTAACGCAGCTCTGTACATAGCAACATGGAACATCATAGGAAACCAGCGGGGGAAGGGCCAGAGTCACAGTAGGTGACCCAGTATTAATGGGGGCACCACTTAACCCTTCATAAACAGGAGATCCCACCAATCATTCTGTATAATGATCCTGTATAATCAAAGTATAATACAGCCCCCCTGCTCCCCAAAGACCCCCAACAGCACAGCTATACTAGGATTCTAGAATACACTAAGAAGCTGCATCATGGGAGATATTACTTACATATTAGAAGATTGTTCAGTGCCCTGGAAACAAGACAAGTACGGCCCACCGCTCTCCAGTGAAGACGATTGTTATCATAATGGAAAAGGCTGAATATAATAAACAACAGCGTCATACAGTACATAAATAATGCTGCTATACAATGCCTCAGTACTGCCGTACCACACAATACAGAAATAACACCGTCATACATTGCATAAGAAATGCTGCCATACAATGTCTAATATTACTATACAATAGATAAATAACACTGTCATACAGTGCATAAATAATGCTGCTATACAATGCCTCAGTACTGCCGTACCACACAATACAGAAATAACACCGTCATACAGTTAATACATAATGCTGCTATACAATGCCTCAGTAATGCCGTATCATACAATACAGAAATAACACTGTCATACAGTGCATACATAATGCTGCTATACAGGGCCGGCCTTAGGGTAGATGGCGCCCTGTGCAGAATACTCTTTTGGCGCCCCCCCCCCCCCCCCCCCCCCCCCCGGCTGATTGTAGCCCATCCCAAGCCTATCTCTTGGAGACACGCACTGTATATACTGCTTACACGGACAGATACAGTCACATATACACATACAGACGCACGGGGGAGGTTCATCAAACATGGTGTAAAGTGAAACTGGCTCAGTTGCCCCTAGCAACCAATCAGATTCCATGTTTCATTCCTCACAGACTCTTTGGTTGCTAGGGACAACTGAGCCAGTTTCACTTTACACCATGTTTGATGAACCTCTCCCACAGTGTATATACTGCTTACACAGACACATACAGACGCACAGTATATATATCCTGCAAACACAGACACACATACAGTCACATATACACATACACACCACACATACCCACCACTGGGAGTTGTTGTTGTCCTACCACACAGCAGCATGCTGGGAGTTGTTGTCCTACCACACAGGGGCATGCTGGAAGATGTCCTACCACACAGGAGTATGCTGGGAGTTGTTGTCCCACCACAGAGAGCCACATAGGAGTATGCTGGGAGTTGTTGTCCCACCACACAGAGCCACATAAGGAGTATGCTGGGAGTTGTTGTCCTACCACACAGGGGCATGCTGGGAGATGTCCTACGACTCAGAGCCACACAGGAGTATGCTGGGAGTTGTTGTCCTACCACACAGAGCCACACAGGAGTATGCTGGGAGTTGTTGTCCTACCACACAGAGCTACATAAGAGTATTCTGGGAGTTGTTGTCCTACCACACAGAGCCACACAGGAGTATGTTGGGAGATGTTGTCCTACCACACAGAGCCACATAAGAGTATGCTGGGAGTTGTTGTCCTACCACACAAAGCCACACAGGAGTATGCTGGGAGTTGTTGTCCTACCACACAGAGCCACATAGGAGTATGCTGGGAGTTGTTGTCCCACCACACAGAGCCGCACAGGAACATGCTGGGAGTTGTTGTCCCACCACACAGAGCCACACAGGGGCATGCTGGGAGATTTCCTACCACTCAGAGCCACACAGGAGTATGTTGGGAGTTGTTGTCCTACCACACAGGGGCATGCTGGGAGTTGTTGTCCTACCACACAGGGGCATGCTGGGAGATGTCCTACCACACAGAGCTACATAAGAGTATTCTGGGAGTTGTTGTCCTACCACACAGAGCTACATAAGAGTATTCTGGGAGTTGTTGTCCTACCACACAGAGCCACACAGGAGTATGCTGGGAGTTGTTGTCCTACCACACAGGAGTATGCTGGGAGTTGTTGTCCTACCACACAGAGCCACACAGGAGTATGCTGGGAGTTGTTGTCCTACCACACAGAGCCACATAGGAGTATGCTGGGAGTTGTTGTCCTACCACACAGAGCCACACAGGAGTATGCTGGGAGTTGTTGTCCTACCACACAGAGCTACATAAGAGTATTCTGGGAGTTGTTGTCCTACCACACAGAGCCACACAGGAGTATGTTGGGAGTTGTTGTCCTACCACACAGAGCCACATAAGAGTATGCTGGGAGTTGTTGTCCTACCACACAAAGCCACACAGGAGTATGCTGGGAGTTGTTGTCCTACCACACAGAGCCACATAGGAGTATGCTGGGAGTTGTTGTCCCACCACACAGAGCCGCACAGGAACATGCTGGGAGTTGTTGTCCCACCACACAGAGCCACACAGGGGCATGCTGGGAGATTTCCTACCACTCAGAGCCACACAGGAGTATGTTGGGAGTTGTTGTCCTACCACACAGGGGCATGCTGGGAGTTGTTGTCCTACCACACAGGGGCATGCTGGGAGATGTCCTACCACACAGAGCTACATAAGAGTATTCTGGGAGTTGTTGTCCTACCACACAGAGCCACACAGGAGTATGCTGGGAGTTGTTGTCCTACCACACAGGAGTATGCTGGGAGTTGTTGTCCTACCACACAGAGCCACACAGGAGTATGCTGGGAGTTGTTGTCCTACCACACAGAGCCACATAGGAGTATGCTGGGAGTTGTTGTCCTACCACACAGAGCCACATAGGAGTATGCTGGGAGTTGTTGTCTCACCACACAGAGCCACATAGGAGTATGCTGGGAGTTGTTGTCCTACCACACAGAGCCACATAGGAGTATGCTGGGAGTTGTTGTCTCACCACAGAGAGCCACATAGGAGTATGCTGGGAGTTGTTGTCTCACCACAGAGAGCCACATAGGAGTATGCTGGGAGTTGTTGTCCTACCACACAGGGGCATGCTGGGAGATGTTGTCCTACCACACAGAGCACTAACACACACAGAGCACACACAAACTCCACTAACACACACAGACAGACATAGTTATACTCACAGTCACACTGCAGTAGTAGTGGAGGATGTCTCTGCCCATGAGGAGAAGCAGGTAGAGCCGAGGATCACACTGCTGGTGTCTCCGTCGGGGGAGGGGGCGGGGTTATGGCCCTCTGTGAGTTGGGAGACGCTGTGGGGGGCGGGGGATGGGGGCCAGGATGCAGTCACATGTCCGGGGAGAAGAGCTTCCTCGGCTGCTGTGCAGAGGCAGGGGACGGATATATGGCCTCAGGGATGCAGGTGGCGCCCCCTTCCTGCCGGGAGAGCACAGCGCCCTGTGCGGCTGCACTGCTCGCACACCCCTAAGGCCGGCCCTGCTGCTATACAATGCCTCAGTAATGCTGTACCACACAATACAGAAATAACACCGTCATACAGTGCATAAATAATGCTGCTATACAATGCCTCAGTACTGCCGTACCACACAATACAGAAATAACACCGTCATACATTGCATAAGAAATGCTGCCATACAATGTCTAATATTACTATACAATAGAGAAATAACACCGTCATACAGTGCATAAATAATGCTGCTATACAATGCCTCAGTACTGCCGTACCACACAATACAGAAATAACCGTCATACAATGCATACATAATGCTGCTATACAATGCCTCAGTACTGCCGTACCACACAATACAGAAATAACACTGTCATACAGTGCATAAATAATGCTGCTATACAATGCCTCAGTACTGCCGTACCACACAATACAGAAATAACACCGTCACACAGTGCATAAATAATGCTGCTATACAATGCCTCAGTACTGCCGTACCACACAATACAGAAATAACACCGTCATACATTGCATAAGAAATGCTGCCATACAATGTCTAATATTACTATACAATAGATAATTAACACTGTCATACAGTGCATAAATAATGCTGCTATACAATGCCTCAGTACTGCCGTACCACACAATACAGAAATAACACCGTCATACAGTTAATACATAATGCTGCTATACAATGCCTCAGTAATGCCGTATCATACAATACAGAAATAACACTGTCATACAGTGCATACATAATGCTGCTATACAATGCCTCAGTAATGCTGTACCACACAATACAGAAATAACACCGTCATACAGTGCATACATAATGCTGCTATACAATGCCTCAGTACTGCCGTACCACACAATACAGAAATAACACCGTCATACATTGCATAAGAAATGCTGCCATACAATGTCTAATATTACTATACAATAGAGAAATAACACCGTCATACAGTGCATAAATAATGCTGCTATACAATGCCTCAGTACTGCCGTACCACACAATACAGAAATAACCGTCATACAATGCATACATAATGCTGCTATACAATGCCTCAGTACTGCCGTACCACACAATACAGAAATAACCGTCATACAATGCATACATAATGCTGCTATACAATGCCTCAGTACTGCCGTACCACACAATACAGAAATAACACTGTCATACAGTGCATAAATAATGCTGCTATACAATGCCTCAGTACTGCCGTACCACACAATACAGAAATAACACTGTCATACAGTGCATACATAATGCTGCTATACAATGCCTCAGTAATGCCGTATCATACAATACAGAAATAACACTGTCATACAGTGCATACATAATGCTGCTATACAATGCCTCAGTAATGCTGTACCACACAATACAGAAATAACACCGTCATACAGTGCATAAATAATGCTGCTATACAATGCCTCAGTACTGCCGTACCACACAATACAGAAATAACACCGTCATACATTGCATAAGAAATGCTGCCATACAATGTCTAATATTACTATACAATAGAGAAATAACACCGTCATACAGTGCATAAATAATGCTGCTATACAATGCCTCAGTACTGCCGTACCACACAATACAGAAATAACCGTCATACAATGCATACATAATGCTGCTATACAATGCCTCAGTACTGCCGTACCACACAATACAGAAATAACACTGTCATACAGTGCATAAATAATGCTGCTATACAATGCCTCAGTACTGCCGTACCACACAATACAGAAATAACACCGTCACACAGTGCATAAATAATGCTGCTATACAATGCCTCAGTACTGCCGTACCACACAATACAGAAATAACACCGTCATACATTGCATAAGAAATGCTGGCATACAATGTCTAATATTACTATACAATAGAGAAATAACACCGTCATACAGTGCATAAATAATGCTGCTATACAATGCCTCAGTACTGCCGTACCACACAATACAGAAATAACACTGTCATACAGTGCATAAATAATGCTGCTATACAATGCCTCAGTAATGCCATACCACACAATACAGAAATAACACTGTCATACAGTGCATAAATAATGCTGCTATACAATGTCTAAATCATACTACTATACAATACCAAAATCACACCATCATACAGTGCATAAATAATGCTGCTATACAATGCCTCACTAATGCCATACCACACAATACAGAAATAAGTCATACAGTACATAAATAATGCTGCTATACAATATCTAATACTACAATACAATACAGAAATAACACTGTCATACAGTGCATACATAATGCTGCTATACAATGCCTCAGTAATGCCATACCATACAATACAGAACAGACAGTCATATGGTGCATACATATTGCTGCCATACAATGCCTCAGTAATGCCACATACCATACAATACAGAAATAATACGGTCATACAGTGCATAAATAATGGTGCCATACAATGCCTCAGTAATGCCACATACCATACAATACAGAAATAATACGATCATACAGTGCATAAATAATGGTGCCATACAATGCCTCAGTAATGCCGTACCACACAATACAGAAATAACACCGTCATACAGTGCATAAATAATGCCATACAATGCCTCAGTAAAGCCACATACCATACAATACAGAATTAATACGGTCATACAGTGCACACATAATGCTGCTATACAATGCTTCAGTACTGCTGTACCATACAATACAGAACTGACAGTCATACAGTGCATAAATAATGCTGCTATACAATGTCTAAATAATACCAAACAATACAGAAATAACACCGTCATACAGGGCATATATAATGCTGCCATACAATACCGAAATCATACTGCTGTAAATTACAGAAATCACACCATCATACAATGCCTAATACAACTCTACTATATAGAAATTACACCAGCATACAGTGCATAAATAATACTGCCGTACAATATCTAAATACCACACAATACACAAATAATACCGTCATCCAGTGCATATATAATGCTGCCCTACTATGCCTAAATATTACCATAGCTTGACAGGCGGGACACGGCTACAGGCTGAGCACACCTGCCATATCACATCCCAGGAAGCACCGGGGACCGGAGCAGTGGACTGTGGGGGTCAGCAATGGAGTCATGGAGCTAAGGGGATGTTTTTGTTTTCACCCACCCCCGCCATTATGATACTGTCATAAAGTGCTTATATGCTACCATACCACTCACTACCTAAATATCCCTGGCTTACTGGGAAGGATTTAGCAAGACTAGGGTACCTGTATGATATGACAATGTATCATTAGGCGCAAAGACCCGGATGCAGCTTGCACATTTCTTGTCTACAAAACAATGTACACTGTGCACGGTGCTATGAGCAATAGGATTTACATTGTCACTTGGACACAGGCTGAGGTATAATGGTTCGGTTTGAACGCCTGCTTCACTATGGATGCAGCAGCACACTGCAAAAATAATGTGTTATTCAAGAAGATTGGTGGCTCACACATTGTATGCTGCTACTGAACTCACAGCAATGGCTGCCGCTGCCTGCCGCGCATGGACAGGCATGGACTGACTCCTATCTCTTATATCTTATTAGTTATTTTCTACTCTTTTCCTCTCACTGACTTTAATCCACTCTCTGTGTGTTCTCTGTTCACTAACACCCTCCAGGCTACTCGCTCCCCCCAGTCCCACAAATCAGGTTTTCCTACTTCTTTAGAGCATCTGTAACACATCAGGAGCAATGATATCACCGTATATACATCACTGGTGAGAGGTCACTAGTATAGTGATCAGCACTACACACCAGATATCATAGAGAGTAGTGATATTACCAAATATACCTCACTGGTGAGAGGTCACTAGTATGGTGATCAGCACTACACACCAGATCTCCAGGATATAGAGAGCAGTGATATCACCGTATATACATCACTTGTGAGAGGTCACTAGTATAGTGATCAGCCCTACACACCAGATCTCATATAGAGAGTAGTGATATCACCGTATATACATCACTGGTGAGAGGTCACTAGTATGGTGATCAGCACTACACACCAGATCCCATATAGAGAGTAGTGATATCACCGTATATACATCACTGGTGAGAGGTCACTAGTATGGTGATCAGCACTACACACCAGATCTCCAGGATATAGAGAGCAGCGATATCACCGTATATACATCACTGGTGAGAGGTCACTAGTATAGTGATCAGCACTACACACACCAGATCTACAGGATATATAGAGAGTAATGATATCACCGTATATACATCACTGCTGTAAGGTCACTAGTATTGTGATCAGCACTACACACCAGATCACCAGGATATAGAGAGCAGTGATATCACCAAATATACATCACTGGTGAGAGGTCACTAGTATGGTGATCAGCACTACACACCAGATCTCATATAGAGAGTAGTGATATCGCCGAATATACATCACTGGTGAGAGGTCACTAGTATGGTGATCAGCACTACACACCAGATCACCAGGATATAGAGAGCAGTGATATCACCGTATATACATCACTGGTGAGAGGTCACTAGTATGGTGATCAGCACTACACACCAGATCACCAGGATATAGAGAGCAGTGATATCACCGTATATACATCACTGGTGAGAGGTCACTAGTATGGTGATCAGCACTACACACCAGATCTCATATAGAGAGTAGTGATATCACCGTATATACATCACTGGTGAGAGGTTACTAGTATAGTGGTCAGCACTACACACCAGATCTCCAGGATATAGAGAGCAGCGATATCACCGAATATGCATCACTGGTGAGAGGTCACTAGTATGGTGATCAGCACTACACACCAGATCTCCAGGATATATAGAGAGTAGTGATATCACCGTATATACATCACTGCTGTAAGGTCACTAGTATGGTGATCAGCACTACACACCAGATCTCCAGGATATATAGAGAGTAGTGATATCACCGTATATACATCACTTGTGAGAGGTCACTAGTATGGTGATCAGCACTACACACCAGATCACCAGGATATAGAGAGCAGTGATATCACCGTATATACATCACTGGTGAGAGGTCACTAGTATGGTGATCAGCACTACACACACCAGATCTCATATAGAGAGTAGTAATATCACTGTATATACATCACTGGTGAGAGGTTACTAGTATAGTGGTCAGCACTACACACCAGATCTCCAGGATATAGAGAGCAGTGATATCACCGTATATACATCACTGCTGTAAGGTCACTAGTATGGTGATCAGCACTACACACCAGATCTCCAGGATATATAGAGAGTAGTGATATCACCGTATATACATCACTGCTGTAAGGTCACTAGTATGGTGATCAGCACTACACACCAGATCTCCAGGATATAGAGAGCAGTGATATCACCGTATATACATCACTGGTGAGAGGTCACTAGTATGGTGATCAGCACTACACACCAGATCTCATATAGAGAGTAGTGATATCGCCGAATATACATCACTGGTGAGAGGTCACTAGTATGGTGATCAGCACTACACACCAGATCTCCAGGATATATAGAGAGTAGTGATATCACTGTATATACATCACTGGTGAGAGGTCACTAGTATGGTGATCAGCACTACACACCAGATCTCATATAGAGAGTAGTAATATCACTGTATATACATCACTGGTGAGAGGTTACTAGTATAGTGGTCAGCACTACACACACTAGATCTACAGGATATAGAGAGCAGTGATATCACCGAATATACATCACTGGTGAGAGGTCACTAGTATGGTGATCAGCACTACACACACTAGATCTCCAGGATATAGAGAGCAGTGATATCACCTTATATACATAACTGGTGAGAGGTCACTAGAATATATTAATCAGTACTACACAGGATATAGAGACCAGTGAGATCACTGTATATACATTACTGTTGTGAGGTCACTGGTATAGTGATCAGTACTCCACACCAGATCTCCAGGATATAGAGAGTAGTCATATCACCGTATATACATCACTGGTCAGAGATCACTAGAGTATATTGATCAGTACTACACACGATATAGAAAGCAGTGATATCACTGTATATACATCATCGGTGTGAGCTCACTAGGATATATTGGTCAGTACTACACTAGGATATAGAGAGTAGTGATATCACTTTATATACATCACTTCTGTGAGGTCACTAGAGCATATTGATCAGTACTACACACCAGATCACTAGGATATATAGAGCAGTGATAACATTGTATATACACTGCTGTGAGGTCACTAGGACAGTGATCAGTACTATACTCCAGATCACTAGGATATAGAGAGCAGTGATAACATTGTATATACATCACTGCTGTGAGGTCACTAGGACAGTGATCAGTACTATACTCCAGATCACTAGGATATAGAGAGCAGTGATAACATTGTATATACATCACTGCTGTGAGGTCACTAGGACAGTGATCAGTACTATACTCCAGATCACTAGGATATAGAGAGCAGTGATAACATTGTATATACATCACTGCTGTGAGGTCACTAGGACAGTGATCAGTACTATACTCCAGATCACTAGGATATAGAGAGCAGTGATAACATTGTATATACATCACTGCTGTGAGGTCACTAGGACAGTGATCAGTACTATACTCCAGATCACTAGGATATAGAGAGCAGTGATAACATTGTATATACATCACTGCTGTGAGGTCACTAGGACAGTGATCAGTACTATACTCCAGATCACTAGGATATAGAGAGCAGTGATAACATTGTATATATACACATCACAGGTGGTTGATCACTAAAGTATAAGGCCTTATGCACATGATCAGCGTTTTTTTCTGGCCTGTATTTCTTTTATTAAAATTTTAAACATAACAATAAATAAATACAGAAATAATACACCATATCTGACCAGAACAAAACAATAAATAGAAAAATGAAACCATAACATAAACCACCGGTCCATCCCCACACTCATTCTTCCACACATACAACCCATATACCTATATACAATATATACACAATATAAATTATTTAGCTAAACATTATAATAAACTATATACACTACTATATACAAATCTATATATACTATACACCTATAAACACACCTATATACACTACTATATACAATACACGACTATATACTATACACCTATATAAATAACTAAATGTGAACCCCCTGGCCCAGTTGCATTGTGCACAACCTAGTACCACAGACATAATTCTACTCAACCCAACACCAACTAAACAAGACATCATTACATCAGTCTGGAGAGCAGGATAGGTTTTTCAATGGACAGCTCCTGACATGGGCAGAGGTGGCAGCAGAGAGCACTGTGTCAGACTGGAAAGAATACACCACTTCCTGCAGGACATCTAGCAGCTGGTAAGTACTGGAAGACTTGAGATTTTATAATAGAAGTAAATTACAAATCTCCGGCACTTTCTGGCACCAGTTGATTTGAAAGAAATTATTTTTTGGTGAACAACCCCTTCAAACAAAAAGATGTAACCAGTTTGCCTATTGCAGATCCACCAAAAGGTTACAATCCTTAAAAAATAGCGGATCAGATTGCGTACTCGTGATCTACTGATCATGTGACTAGCCCCTATTGAAATCAATGGGCAATTACTCAGGTGCATAATTGCGGACACAATTATGGAACGTGTGAATAAGGCCTTATGATCAGGATTTCCCCTTAATGGTTAAATCACTCGAAGTTCCTGGCTGTGAACACATGAAGTAAATGTCCTCTTACAGCCGGGATATCACACATGTGAACGGAACGTGTAATAATCGGCTTTGACTAAGCTGAATCACTGTAGCTGCAGGGTATTCTCCAATGTTCAGGCTGATTTTTCAAGATTGTCAGATCTGTAGTCGGCTCAGAGAAGCTCGCGGAGCCAGAGACAATAAGAGGAGATGACAGTTCGGGGGCTTTGATGATGGCCCCTCCGTGAATGCAGCAGAACATTACACAGACCCAGCCGCCCTGTGGGGGTCATAAGCTGCAGCGTACAGACATGGCTGGCAGAGATCTCTCTCTCCTGTATACACGGCCCACCTGACAGCACAGACCGGAGAGAGAAGAAATGACACAAGAAGGAAGGAGGCAAAGGAAAAGAAAGGATAGAAGGATGGAAGGAAATACAGAGCAGAGAAAAATAAAAGGGAGGAAGAGATGGTAAAGTTGTAAGAAAGAAATGTGATTGCCATTGCAGTGGATTGGGTCACAGTTACTATTGAAGACCACAGGGGACAGTATTGGAAGGGGTTACAGTTACTGGTGGAGACCACAGGAGATAGTATTGGAAGGGGTAACAGTTACTGGTGGAGACCACAGGGGACAGTATTGAAAGGGGTTACAGTAACTATTGAAGACCATAGGGGGAATTATTGGAGGGGGTCACAGTTACTATTGAAGACCACAGAGAACAGTATTGGAGGGGGTCACAGGTACTGGTGAAAACCACAGGGGACAGTTTTGGGGGAGGTCACAGGTACTGGTGGAGACCATAGAGAGGTATGGAAGGGGGTCACAGTTACTGGTGGAGACCACAGGAGGCAGTATTGGAGGGGTCACAGTTACTAGTGGAGACCACAGGGGACAGTATTGGAGGGGTCACAGGTACTGGTGGAGACCATAGAGAGGTATGGAAGGGGGTCACAGTTACTGGTGGAGACCACAGGAGGCAGTATTGGAGGGGTCACAGTTACTAGTGGAGACCACAGGGGACAGTATTGCAGGGGTCACAGGTACTGGTGGAGACCATAGGGGGCAGCATGGGAGGGGGGTCACAGTTACTGGTGGAGACCATAGGGTCAAGTATTGGAGGGGTCACAGTTACTGGTGGAGACCACAGGGGGCTGTATAGCAGGAATTACAGTTACTGGTGGAGACCACAGGGGACAGTATTGGAGGGGTCACAGTAACTGGTGGAGACCACAGGGGGCAGTATTGGAGGGGTCACAGTTACTTGTGGAGACCACAGGGGACAGTATTGGAGGGGTCACAGTTACTATTGAAGACCATAGGGGACAGTATTGAAGGGGTCACAGGTACTGGTGGAAACCATAGGGGGCAGCATGGGAGGGGGGTCACAGTTACTGGTGGAGACCACAGGGTCAAGTATTTGAGGGATCACAGTTACTAGTGGAGACCACAGGGGGCAGTATTTGAGGGGGTCACAGTTACTAGTGGAGACCACAGGGGGCAGTATTGGAGGGGTCACAGTTACTAGTGGAGACCACAGGGGGCAGTATTGGAGGGGTCACAGTTACTAGTGGAGACCACAGGGGGCAGTATTGGTGGGGTCACAGGTACTGGTGAAGACCATAGGGGGCAGCATGGGAGGGGGGGGGGTCACAGTTACTGGTGGAGACCACAGGGGGCAGTATTGGAGGGTTCACAGTTACTAGTGGAGACCACAGGGGGCAGTATTGGAGGGGTTAACAGTTACTAGTGGAGACCACAGGGGGCAGTATTGGAGGGGGTCACAGATACTATTGAATACCATAGGGGGCAGTATTGGAGGGGGTCACAGGTACTGGTGGAAAACATTGGGGCAGTATGGAAGGGGGTCACAGTTACTGGTGGAGACCACAGGGGACAGTATTGGAGGGGTCACAGTTACTATTGAAGACCATAATGGACAGTATTAAAGGGGGTCACAGTTACTATTGACGACCATAAGGGACAGTATTGGAGGGGGTCACAGTTACTGGTGGAGACCACAGGGGACAGTATTGGAGAGGTCACAGTTACTATTGAAGACCATAGAGGACAGTATTGGAGGGGGTCACAGTTACTAGTGAAGACCACAGGGGACAGTATTGGAGGGGGTCACAGATACTGGTGGAGACCATAGGGGGCAGCATAGGAGGGGGGTCAAAGTTACTGGTTGAGACCACAGGGGACAGTATTGGAGGGGTCACAGGTACTGGTGGAGACCATAGGGGCAGCATGGGAGGGGGGTCACAGTTACTGGTGGAGACCACAGGGGACAGTATTGGAGGGGTTACAGTTACTGGTGGAGACCACAGGGGACAGTATTAGAGGGGTCACAGTTACTATTGAAGACCATAGGGGACAGTATTGGAGGGGTCACAGTTACTAGTGGAGACAACAGGAGGCAGTATTGAAGGGGTCACAGTTACTATTGAAGACCATAGGGGACAGTATTGGAGGGGCTCACAGTTACTAGTGGAGACAACAGGAGGCAGTATTGGAGGGGTCACAGTTACTAGTGGAGACCACAGGGGACAGTATTGGAGGGGTCACAGGTACTGGTGGAGACCATAGAGAGGTATGGAAGGGGGTCACAGTTACTGGTGGAGACCACAGGAGGCAGTATTGGAGGGGTCACAGTTACTAGTGGAGACCACAGGGGACAGTATTGGAGGGGTCACAGGTACTGGTGGAGACCATAGGGGGCAGCATGGGAGGGGGGTCACAGTTACTGGTGGAGACCATAGGGTCAAGTATTGGAGGGGTCACAGTTACTGGTGGAGACCACAGGAGCTGTATAGCAGGGATTACAGTTACTGGTGGAGACCACAGGGGACAGTATTGGAGGGGTCACAGTAACTGGTGGAGACCACAGGGGGCAGTATTGGAGGGGTCACAGTTACTTGTGGAGATCACAGGGGACAGTATTGGAGGGGTCACAGTTACTATTGAAGACCATAGGGGACAGTATTGAAGGGGTCACAGGTACTGGTGGAGACCATAGGGGGCAGCATGGGAGGGGGGTCACAGTTACTGGAGGAGACCACAGGGTCAAGTATTTGAGGGATCACAGTTACTAGTGGAGACCACAGGGGGCAGTATTTGAGGGGGTCACAGTTACTAGTGGAGACCACAGGGGGCAGTATTGGAGGGGGGTCACAGATAATATTGAAGACCATAGGGGGCAGTATTGGAGGGGTCACATTTACTGGTGGAGACCACAGGGGGCAGTATTGGAGGGGTCACGGTTACTAGTGGAGACCACAGGGGGCAGTATTGGAGGGGTTAACAGTTACTAGTGGAGACCACAGGGGGCAGTATTGGAGGGGGTCACAGATACTATTGAATACCATAGGGGGCAGTATTGGAGGGGGTCACAGGTACTGGTGGAAAACATTGGGGCAGTATGGAAGGGGGTCACAGTTACTGGTGGAGACCACAGGGGACAGTATTGGAGGGGTCACAGTTACTATTGAAGACCATAATGGACAGTATTAAAGGGGGTCACAGTTACTATTGACGACCATAAGGGACAGTATTGGAGGGGGTCACAGTTACTGGTGGAGACCACAGGGGACAGTATTGGAGAGGTCACAGTTACTATTGAAGACCATAGAGGACAGTATTGGAGGGGGTCACAGTTACTAGTGAAGACCACAGGGGACAGTATTGGAGGGGGTCACAGATACTGGTGGAGACCATAGGGGGCAGCATAGGAGGGGGTCAAAGTTACTGGTTGAGACCACAGGGGACAGTATTGGAGGGGTCACAGGTACTGGTGGAGACCATAGGGGCAGCATGGGAGGGGGGTCACAGTTACTGGTGGAGACCACAGGGGACAGTATTGGAGGGGTTACAGTTACTGGTGGAGACCACAGGGGACAGTATTAGAGGGGTCACAGTTACTATTGAAGACCATAGGGGACAGTATTGGAGGGGTCACAGTTACTAGTGGAGACAACAGGAGGCAGTATTGAAGGGGTCACAGTTACTATTGAAGACCATAGGGGACAGTATTGGAGGGGCTCACAGTTACTAGTGGAGACAACAGGAGGCAGTATTGGAGGGGTCACAGTTACTAGTGGAGACCACAGGGGACAGTATTGGAGGGGTCACAGGTACTGGTGGAGACCATAGAGAGGTATGGAAGGGGGTCACAGTTACTGGTGGAGACCACAGGAGGCAGTATTGGAGGGGTCACAGTTACTAGTGGAGACCACAGGGGACAGTATTGGAGGGGTCACAGGTACTGGTGGAGACCATAGGGGGCAGCATGGGAGGGGGGTCACAGTTACTGGTGGAGACCATAGGGTCAAGTATTGGAGGGGTCACAGTTACTGGTGGAGACCACAGGGGGCTGTATAGCAGGGATTACAGTTACTGGTGGAGACCACAGGGGACAGTATTGGAGGGGTCACAGTTACTGGTGGAGACCACAGGGGGCAGTATTGGAGGGGTCACAGTTACTTGTGGAGATCACAGGGGACAGTATTGGAGGGGTCACAGTTACTATTGAAGACCATAGGGGACAGTATTGAAGGGGTCACAGGTACTGGTGGAGACCATAGGGGGCAGCATGGGAGGGGGGTCACAGTTACTGGAGGAGACCACAGGGTCAAGTATTTGAGGGATCACAGTTACTAGTGGAGACCACAGGGGGCAGTATTTGAGGGGGTCACAGTTACTAGTGGAGACCACAGGGGGCAGTATTGGAGGGGGGTCACAGATAATATTGAAGACCATAGGGGGCAGTATTGGAGGGGTCACATTTACTGGTGGAGACCACAGGGGGCAGTATTGGAGGGGTCACGGTTACTAGTGGAGACCACAGGGGGCAGTATTGGAGGGGTTAACAGTTACTAGTGGAGACCACAGGGGGCAGTATTGGAGGGGGTCACAGATACTATTGAATACCATAGGGGGCAGTATTGGAGGGGGTCACAGGTACTGGTGGAAAACATTGGGGCAGTATGGAAGGGGGTCACAGTTACTGGTGGAGACCACAGGGGACAGTATTGGAGGGGTCACAGTTACTATTGAAGACCATAATGGACAGTATTAAAGGGGGTCACAGTTACTATTGACGACCATAAGGGACAGTATTGGAGGGGGTCACAGTTACTGGTGGAGACCACAGGGGACAGTATTGGAGAGGTCACAGTTACTATTGAAGACCATAGAGGACAGTATTGGAGGGGGTCACAGTTACTAGTGAAGACCACAGGGGACAGTATTGGAGGGGGTCACAGATACTGGTGGAGACCATAGGGGGCAGCATAGGAGGGGGGTCAAAGTTACTGGTGGAGACCACAGGGGACAGTATTGGAGGGGTCACAGGTACTGGTGGAGACCATAGGGGCAGCATGGGAGGGGGGTCACAGTTACTGGTGGAGACCACAGGGGACAGTATTGGAGGGGTTACAGTTACTGGTTGAGACCACAGGGGACAGTATTAGAGGGGTCACAGTTACTATTGAAGACCATAGGGGACAGTATTGGAGGGGTCACAGTTACTAGTGGAGACAACAGGAGGCAGTATTGAAGGGGTCACAGTTACTATTGAAGACCATAGGGGACAGTATTGGAGGGGCTCACAGTTACTAGTGGAGACAACAGGAGGCAGTATTGGAGGGGTCACAGTTACTAGTGGAGACCACAGGGGACAGTATTGGAGGGGTCACAGGTACTGGTGGAGACCATAGAGAGGTATGGAAGGGGGTCACAGTTACTGGTGGAGACCACAGGAGGCAGTATTGGAGGGGTCACAGTTACTAGTGGAGACCACAGGGGACAGTATTGGAGGGGTCACAGGTACTGGTGGAGACCATAGGGGGCAGCATGGGAGGGGGGTCACAGTTACTGGTGGAGACCATAGGGTCAAGTATTGGAGGGGTCACAGTTACTGGTGGAGACCACAGGGGGCTGTATAGCAGGGATTACAGTTACTGGTGGAGACCACAGGGGACAGTATTGGAGGGGTCACAGTAACTGGTGGAGACCACAGGGGGCAGTATTGGAGGGGTCACAGTTACTTGTGGAGATCACAGGGGACAGTATTGGAGGGGTCACAGTTACTATTGAAGACCATAGGGGACAGTATTGAAGGGGTCACAGGTACTGGTGGAGACCATAGGGGGCAGCATGGGAGGGGGGTCACAGTTACTGGAGGAGACCACAGGGTCAAGTATTTGAGGGATCACAGTTACTAGTGGAGACCACAGGGGGCAGTATTTGAGGGGGTCACAGTTACTAGTGGAGACCACAGGGGGCAGTATTGGAGGGGGGTCACAGATAATATTGAAGACCATAGGGGGCAGTATTGGAGGGGTCACATTTACTGGTGGAGACCACAGGGGGCAGTATTGGAGGGGTCACGGTTACTAGTGGAGACCACAGGGGGCAGTATTGGTGGGGTCACAGTTACTGGTGGAGACCACAGGGGGCAGTATTGGAGGGTTCACAGTTACTAGTGGAGACCACAGGGGGCAGTATTGGAGGGGGTAACAGTTACTAGTGGAGACCACAGGGGGCAGTATTGGAGGGGGTCACAGATACTATTGAATACCATAGGGGGCAGTATTGGAGGGGGTCACAGGTACTGGTGGAAAACATTGGGGCAGTATGGAAGGGGGTCACAGTTACTGGTGGAGACCACAGGGGACAGTATTGGAGGGGTCACAGTTACTATTGAAGACCATAATGGACAGTATTAAAGGGGGTCACAGTTACTATTGACGACCATAAGGGACAGTATTGGAGGGGGTCACAGTTACTGGTGGAGACCACAGGGGACAGTATTGGAGAGGTCACAGTTACTATTGAAGACCATAGAGGACAGTATTGGAGGGGGTCACAGTTACTAGTGAAGACCACAGGGGACAGTATTGGAGGGGGTCACAGATACTGGTGGAGACCATAGGGGGCAGCATAGGAGGGGGGGTCACAGTTACTGGTGGAGACCACAGGGGACAGTATTGGAGGGGTCACAGGTACTGGTGGAGACCATAGGGGCAGCATGGGAGGGGGGTCACAGTTACTGGTGGAGACCACAGGGGACAGTATTGGAGGGGTCACAGTTACTAGTGGAGACCACAGGGGACAGTATTGGAGGGGTCACAGTTACTATTGAAGACCATAGGGGACAGTATTGGAGGGGGTCACAGTTACTAGTGGAGACAACAGGGGGCAGTATTGGAGGGGTCAAAGTTACTGGTGGAGACCACAGGGGACAGTATTGGAGGGGTCACAGTTACTGGTGGAGACCACAGGGGGCTGTATAGCAGGGATTACAATTATTGGTGGAGACCACAGGGGACAGTATTGGAGGGGTCATAGTTATTGGGGGAGACCACAGGGGCCAGGATTGGAGGGTATCACATGTACTGGTGGAGACCACAGGGGACAGTATTTTTTTTTTGGGGGGGGGTCAAAGATACTAGTGGAGACCATAGGGGGCAGTATTGGAATGGGTCACAGTTACTGGTGGAGACCACAGGGGGCAGCGTTGGAGGGGATCACAGTTGCTGGTGCAGACCATAGGGGGCAGTATTGGAGGGGTCACAATTACTAGTAGAGACCATAGGGGACAGCATTGGAGGGGTCACAGTTACTGGTGGAGACCATAGGAGGCAGTATTGGAGGGGGTTACAGTTACTAGTGGAGACCACAGGGGCAGTATTGGAGGGGGGTCACAGTTTCTGGAAGTACTGAGGGTATAAAGGAAGAAATTATGTTAAAACATAAGGAGGGAAACAAAGAAAGGAGGAGGGGGGGGGGGGAGAAGGAGAAAGAACAGGAGGGAGGAGAGGAAGGAGGGAGTTACCATCTTCTACACTATATTGGGACCACTGCTTACTAGTTGTTATACCATATCCTACATTATATTGGGACCACCAGTTACTAGTTGTTATACCATATCCTACACTATATTGGGACCACTACTTACTAGTTGTTATACCATATGACTGGGTTCACCCCAGATTATACATAACTTATTATGTGTCCAGGAGTCGATCTCCAGATTTTTCCACCTGGGTTTGGAGGATCATGTGATTCTGCTGGAGTGTCACATCATGTCATATTACACGTTCTGTCACTCATCATCTCCAGGATAAGAAAGTTCTGCAGTAAGGAGATTGTTCTGACATGTCTGCTGAGGGGCCTGTACAGAGAGCGATCTGACCCTCTGCTGCCCCCCAAGGAGATGGTCTCCAGCACACTGCTTCTTAATGGAGAGCAGAAGAGACGGTAAATGTCAGCCTGCCGGGCACAGAGGGAGGAAGAGCCGACATCTCATTGCTTCCTCCCAATTTTGCATCCACTGGGCCTCCGGAGCCCGATGAGAAGGGAGACCCCAGCTTATGGCTCAACCTCATCTGTTTGGGTGGTGTGACCAACATACAGACCCTTCTAAAAAATGTGTCACCCTCCAGACACTGCCTCTTCCCCATACATGAATATAATCCGCAGACACTGCCTCTTCCCCATACATGAATATAATCCGCAGACACTGCCTGCTCCCCATACATGAATATAATCCGCAGACACTGCCTCTTCCCCATACATGAATATAATCCGCAGACACTGCCTGCTCCCCATACATGAATATAATCCGCAGACACTGCCTGCTCCCCATACATGAATATAATCCGCAGACACTGCCTGCTCCCCATACATCAGTATAACCCCCCAGACACTGCCTGCTCCCCATACATTAGTATAACCCCCCAGACACTGCCTGCTCCCCATACATCAGTATAACCCCCCAGACACTGCCTGCTCCCCATACATCAGTATAACCCCCCCAGACACTGCCTGCTCCCCATACATCAGTATAACCCCACAGACACTGCCTGCTCTCCATACATCAGTATAACCCCCCAGACACTGCCTGCTCCCCATACATCAGTACAACCCCCCAGACACTGCCTGCTCCCCATACATCAGTATACCCCCCCCAGACACTGCCTGCTCCCCATACATCAGTATAATCCGCAGACACTGCCTGCACCCCATACATCAGTATAATCCGCAGACACTGCCTGCACCCCATACATCAGTATAACCCCCCAGACACTGCCTGCTCCCCATACATCAGTATAACCCCCCAGACACTGCCTGCTCCCCATACATCAGTATACCCCCCAGACACTGCCTGCTCCCCATACATCAGTATAACCCCCCCAGACACTGCCTGCTCCCCATACATCAGTATACCCCCCCAGACACTGCCTGCTCCCCATATATCAGTATAACCCCCCCAGACACTGCCTGCTCCCCATACATCAGTACAACCCCCCAGACACTGCTTGCTCCCCATACATGAATATAATCCACAGACACTGCCTGCTCCCCATACATGAATATAATCCGCATACACTGCCTGCTCCCCATACATCAGTATAACCCCCCCAGACACTGCCTGCTCCCCATACATCAGTATAACCCCCCAGGCACTGCCTGCTCCCCATACATCAGTACAACCCCCCAGACACTGCCTGCTCCCCATACATCAGTACAACCCCCCAGACACTGCCCGCTCCCCATACATCAGTATAACCCCCCAGACACTGCCTGCTCCCCATACATCAGTATACCCCCCCAGACACTGCCTGCTCCCCATACATCAGTATAACCCCCCAGACACTGCCTGCTCCCCATACATCAGTATAACCCCCCAGACACTGCCTGCTCCCCATACATCAGTATAACCCCCCAGACACTGCCTGCTCCCCATACATCAGTATAGCCCCCAGACACTGCCTGCTCCCCATACATCAATATAATCTCCCAGACACTGCCTGCTCCCCATACATCAGTAATCCCCCCCAGACACTGCCTGCTCTCCATACATCAATATAATCTCCCAGACACTGCCTGCTCCGCATACATCAGTATAACCTCCCAGACACTGCCTGCTCCCTATACATCGGTATAATCTGCAGACACTGCCTGCTCCCCATACATCAGTATACCCCCCCCAGACACTGCCTGCTCCCCATATATCAGTATAACACTCCCAGACACTGCCTGCTCCCCATATATCAGTATAACCCCCCCCAGACACTGCCTGCACCCCATACATCAGTATACCCCCCAGACACTGCCTGCTCCCCATACATCAGTAACCCCCCCAAACACTGCCTGCTCCCCATACATTAGTATAACCCCCAGACACTGCCTGCTCCCCATACATCAGTATAACCCCCCAGACACTACCTGCTCCCCATACATCAGTATAACCCCCTAGAAACTGCCTGCACCCTATACATCAGTATACCCCCCCCCCAGGCACTGCCTGCTCCCCATACATCAGTATAACACCCCCCCCCCCCAGGCACTGCCTGCTCCCCATACATCAGTATAACCCCCCCAGGCACTGCCTGCACCCCATACATCAGTATAACCCCCCCATACGCTGCCTGCACCCCATACATTAGTATAACCCCCCAGGCACTGCCTGCTCCCCATACATCAGTATAACCCCCCCCCCAGACACTGCCTGCTCCCCATACATCAGTATAACCCCCAGACACTGCCTGCTCCCCATTTATCAGTATAACCCCCCCCCCCCCAGACACTGCCTGCTCAACATACATCAGTATACCCCCCCAGACACTGCCTGCACCCCATACATCAGTATAACCCCCCATACACTGCCTGCTCCCAATACATCAGTATAACCCTCCAGACACTGCCTGCTCCCCATATATCAGTATACCCCCCCCCCATACACTGCCTGCTCCCCATACATCAGTATAACCCCCCCAGACACTGCCTGCTCCCCATACATCAGTATACCCCCCAGACACTGCCTGCTCCCCATACATTAGTATACCCCCTATAACACTGCCTGCTCCCCATACATCAGTATACCCCCCAGACACTGCCTGCTCCCCATACATCAGTATACCCCCCAGACACTGCCTGCTCCCCATACATCAGTATAACCCCCAGACACTGCCTGCTTCCCATACATCAGTATAACCCCCCAGACACTGCCTGCTCCCCATACATCAGTATACCCCCCAGACACTGCCTGCTCCCCATACATCAGTATAACCCCCAGACACTGCCTGCTTCCCATACATCAGTATAACCCCCCAGACACTGCCTGCTCCCCATACATCAGTATACCCCCCAGACACTGCCTGCTTCCCATACATCAGTATAACCCCCCAGACACTGCCTGCTCCCCATACATCAGTATACCCCCCAGACACTGCCTGCTCCCCATACATCAGTATACCCCCCAGACACTGCCTGCACCCCACACATCAGTATAACCCCCCCAGACACTGCCTGCTCCCCATACATCAGTATAACCCCCCCCCCCCCACAGACACTGCCTGCTCCCCATACATCAGTATAACCCCCCCAGACACTGCCTGCTCTCCATACATCAGTATACCCCCCAGACACTGCCTGCTCCCCATACATCAGTATAACCCCCCAGACACTGCCTGCTCCCCATACATCAGTATAACCCCCCCCCCCCCCCCCCCCCCCCCCCCAGGCACTGCCTGCTCTCCATACATCAGTATAACACCCCCCCCCCCCCCCCCCAGGCACTGCCTGCTCCCCATACATCAGTATAACCCCCCCAGGCACTGCCTGCACCCCATACATCAGTATAACCCCCCCATACGCTGCCTGCACCCATACATTAGTATAACCCCCCAGGCACTGCCTGCTCCCCATACATCAGTATAACCCCCCCCCCCCCAGACACTGCCTGCTCCCCATACATCAGTATAACCCCCAGACACTGCCTGCTCCCCATTTATCAGTATAACCCCCCCCAGACACTGCCTGCTCAACATACATCAGTATACCCCCCCAGACACTGCCTGCACCACATACATCAGTATAAAGCCCCCCAGACACTGCCTGCTCCCCATACATCAGTATACCCCCCCAGACACTGCCTGCTCCCCATACATCAGTAAAAGCCCCTCAGACACTGCCTGCACCCCATACATCAGTATAACCCCCCATACACTGCCTGCTCCCCATACATCAGTATAACCCTCCAGACACTGCCTGCTCCCCATATATCAGTATACCCCCCCATACACTGCCTGCTCCCCATACATCAGTATAACCCCCCCAGACACTGCCTGCTCCCCATACATCAGTATAACCCCCCAGACACTGCCTGCTTCCCATACATCAGTATAACCCCCCAGACACTGCCTGCTCCCCATACATCAGTATACCCCCCAGACACTGCCTGCTCCCCATACATCAGTATACCCCCCAGACACTGCCTGCACCCCACACATCAGTATAACCCCCCCAGACACTGCCTGCTCCCCATACATCAGTATAACCCCCCCCCCCCCCCACAGACACTGCCTGCTCCCCATACATCAGTATAACCCCCCCAGACACTGCCTGCTCTCCATACATCACTATACCCCCCAGACACTGCCTGCTCCCCATACATCAGTATAACCCCCCCAGACACTGCCTGCTCCCCATACATCAGTATAACCCCCCCCAGACACTGCCTGCTCCCCATACATCAGTATAACGCCCCCCCCCCCCAGACACTGCCTGCTCCCCATACATCAGTATAACGCCCCCCCCCCCCCCCAGACACTGCCTGCTCCCCATACATCAGTATACCCCCAGGCACTGCCTGCTCCCCATACATCAGTATACCCCCCAGGCACTGCCCGCTCCCCATACATCAGTATAACCCCCCAGACACTGCCTGCTCCCCATACATCAGTATACCCCCCCAGACACTGCCTGCTCCCCATACATCAGTATACCCCCCCAGACACTGCCTGCTCCCCATACATCAGTATACCCCCCCAGGCACTGCCTGCTCCCCATACATCAGTACAACCCCCCAGACACTGCCTGCACCCCATACATCAGTATAACCCCCCAGACACTGCCTGCTCCTCATACATCAGTATACCCCCCCCCCCCCCCAGACACTGCCTGCTCCCCATATATCAGTATAACCCCCCCAGGCACTGCCTGCTCCCCATATATCAGTATAACTCCCCACACACACTCCCCTGCCACTGCTGCACCCCATACATCAGTATAACCCCCCAGACACTGCCTGCTCCCCATACATTTGTATAACCCCCCAGACACTGCCTGCTCCCCATTTATCAGTATAACCCCCCCCAGACACTGCCTGCTCAACATACATCAGTATACCCCCCCAGACACTGCCTGCACCACATACATCAGTATAAAGCCCCCCAGACACTGCCTGCTCCCCATACATCAGTATACCCCCCCAGACACTGCCTGCTCCCCATACATCAGTAAAAGCCCCTCAGACACTGCCTGCACCCCATACATCAGTATAACCCCCCATACACTGCCTGCTCCCCATACATCAGTATAACCAGGCTCGGACTGGGCCACCGGGGAGCCGGGGGTTTCCCCGGTGGGCCCCTCCCCCTTCCTGCCTGTTGGTGGGCCCCTGCAGAGCAGCCTTAGGTATGTGCTGCTGTCATCTGACTGGGCCCTGGCTGATGTTTCCCAGCCAGATGACAGCAAGTTCCACGGCCCCCTGATACAGGCAGATCCGTGGGCAGCTCTCCTAGGGCCCTCAGTGGGCCCCTGCACGCTGGTTCTCCTCACCCTCCCATAGATGCTGTTGTCGGGATGTGCAGGAGGAGCAGGAGGCTGCAGCTGTGACAGGAGCTCTGGCTGCTCTTCTCCTCACCAACCTCCTGCTCGGACAGAAGGGAAAGTTCCTATCAGCAGCGTCCAGGAGGTCGGATGTGGCTGCTGAACAGTCAGGCAGAGGTCAGTCAGCTCCCCTCCCTCCTCTGCTGTCCTGGGGCCTGAAGAGAAAAAGCTCCACAGGTATAGTGGTAATGGGAGGTGCAGGGTGACTATACTGTATGTGTGATGTGTGACTGAATCTGCAGTGTGTGTATATGGATATAATAGTGTGTGGGTGCAGTGTGTGTATATAGATATAATAGTGTGTGGAGATGCAGTGTGTGTATATAGATATAATAGTGTGTGGGGTGCAGTGTGTGTATATAGATATAATAGTGTGTGGGGTGCAGTGTGTGTATATAGATATAATAGTGTGTGGTGTGCAGTGTGTATATAGATATAATAGTGTGTGGGGTGCAGTGTGTGTATATAGATATAATAGTGTGTGGGGTGCAGTGTGTGTATATAGATATAATAGTGTGTGGGGTGCAGTGTGTGTATATAGATATAATAGTGTGTGGGTGCAGTGTGTGTATATGGATATAATAGTGTGTGGGTGCAGTGTGTGTATATGGATAGAATAGTGTGTGGGTGCAGTGTGTGTATATGGATAGAATAGTGTGTGGGTGCAGTGTGTGTATATAGATATAATAGTGTGTGGTGTGCAGTGTGTATATAGATATAATAGTGTGTGGGGTGCAGTGTGTGTATATAGATATAATAGTGTGTGGTGTGCAGTGTGTATATAGATATAATAGTGTGTGGGGTGCAGTGTGTGTATATAGATATAATAGTGTGTGGGGTGCAGTGTGTGTATATAGATATAATAGTGTGTGGGGTGCAGTGTGTGTATATAGATATAATAGTGTGTGGGTGCAGTGTGTGTATATGGATATAATAGTGTGTGGGTGCAGTGTGTGTATATGGATAGAATAGTGTGTGGGTGCAGTGTGTGTATATGGATAGAATAGTGTGTGGGTGCAGTGTGTGTATATAGATATAATAGTGTGTGGTGTGCAGTGTGTATATAGATATAATAGTGTGTGGGGTGCAGTGTGTGTATATAGATATAATAGTGTGTGGTGTGCAGTGTGTATATAGATATAATAGTGTGTGGGGTGCAGTGTGTGTATATAGATATAATAGTGTGTGGTGTGCAGTGTGTATATGGATATAATAGTGTGTGGGGTGCAGTGTGTGTATATAGATATAATAGTGTGTGGGGTGCAGTGTGTGTATATAGATATAATAGTGTGTGGAGGTGCAGAGTGTGTATATAGATATAATAGTGTGTGGGGTGCAGTGTGTGTATATAGATATAATAGTGTGTGGGGTGCAGTGTGTGTATATAGATATAATAGTGTGTGGGGTGCAGTGTATATATGTGTATGTCACTGAGTCTGCAGGGTGTGTATATAGGTATAAGGTGTGGGGATGCAGTGTATATATGTGTATGTGTGACTGACCCTGCAGGGTGTGTATACAGGTATAATGTGTGTGGGTGCAGAGTGTATATATGTGTGTGTGACGGAGTCTGCAGCGTGTGTATATAGGTATAATGTGTGTGGGTGCAGCATGTATATATGAGAATCATATATAAGCATCATAAGAGAAAGACCTGTCATATAGAGACACCAGCGCTCCACCAATAAATGTAGTAGCCCAAAAAATCTTCATTTTAAATAGTACACAACATGCAAAAAACACCAAAAGATAAAAACAATAAAAATATGATAAAACCAGGAGGCCGAGATGTAACAAACGGCCCCTCAGACCAACCAACCCCAGTATGAACAGGAGTAAAATGGGAATTCTAATGTACCACTCGAATATGTGTGTAACCAATACAGCAATGTAGTGCTGGTGTGTGTATATATATATATATATATATATATATATATATATATATATATATATACTGTATATATATATATAGATATAGATAGATAGGTAGGTATATACAGCATATATGCTTGTATAGGCCAGCACTACATTGCTGTATTGGAGTAGTACATTGGTAATAACATTGGTCTTGTTTTTTTGGATTTGGTCAGTAACAGTGTGACTGTATGGTCATAATATAGCAACAAGATTATATATATATATATATATATATTATGTGTGTGTGTAATTTTTTTTCTGTTCTATCCCCTATTAGTGCTGGGGTCACTTCCATACACTCAGCCACCACAGAACTATTCTGTGTATTCTGGTCTCCCATTCAGCATCCAGTGTACAATGCACCCAGGATCCTCCTACTACAACAGCTGCAAACACTACAACTCCCAGCATTTACTGACAGCACACAGTCCTCAGGATATGGTGGGAGTTGTAGTATATCTGAATAGAAAATCCCCTAATAGCTGGTGCTGTAGATTTATTGATGGATCTTCAGTTGTTAAAGGATTCTCCTCTCTGGAACTACAACTTCCAGTATACCCTGAGAGCTTCATAAGTGTAGGGCATTCTGAGAGTTGTAGTTTGACTAGTTGTGGACACGGATCAATCAGCATAGAATTGGGTCAGCACTCTTAATAGTTCTTCATTGGTGGGCCCCCAGGATCATTTCCCCTGGTGGGCCCCAAGTAGCCAGTCCGACACTGAGTATAACCCTCCAGACACTGCCTGCTCCCCATATATCAGTATACCCCCCCCATACACTGCCTGCTCCCCATACATCAGTATAACCCCCCCAGACACTGCCTGCTCCCCATACATCAGTATAACCCCCCAGACACTGCCTGCTTCCCATACATCAGTATAACCCCCCAGACACTGCCTGCTCCCCATACATCAGTATACCCCCCAGACACTGCCTGCTCCCCATACATCAGTATACCCCCCAGACACTGCCTGCACCCCACACATCAGTATAACCCCCCCAGACACTGCCTGCTCCCCATACATCAGTATAACGCCCCCCCCCCCCCAGACACTGCCTGCTCCCCATACATCAGTATACCCCCAGGCACTGCCTGCTCCCCATACATCAGTATACCCCCCAGGCACTGCCCGCTCCCCATACATCAGTATAACCCCCCAGACACTGCCTGCTCCCCATACATCAGTATACCCCCCCAGACACTGCCTGCTCCCCATACATCAGTATACCCCCCCAGACACTGCCTGCTCCCCATACATCAGTATACCCCCCCAGGCACTGCCTGCTCCCCATACATCAGTACAACCCCCCAGACACTGCCTGCACCCCATACATCAGTATAACCCCCCAGACACTGCCTGCTCCCCATACATCAGTATACCCCCCCCCCCCCCAGACACTGCCTGCTCCCCATATATCAGTATAACCCCCCCAGGCACTGCCTGCTCCCCATATATCAGTATAACTCCCCACACACACTCCCCTGCCACTGCTGCACCCCATACATCAGTATAACCCCCCAGACACTGCCTGCTCCCCATACATTTGTATAACCCCCCAGACACTGCCTGCTCCCCATATATCAGTATAACCCCCCAGACACTGCCTGCTCCCCATACATCAGTATACAACCCCCCAGACACTGCCTGCACCCCATACATCAGTATAACCCCCCAGACACTGCCTGCTCCTCATACATCAGTATACCCCCCCCCCCCAGACACTGCCTGCTCCCCATACATCAGTATAACCCCCCAGACACTGCCTGCTCCCCATACATCAGTATACCCCCCCAGACACTGCCTGCTCCCCATGCATCAGTATCCCCCCCCAGACACTGCCTGCTCCCCATACATCAGTATACCCCCCCAGGCACTGCCTGCTCCCCATACATCAGTACAACCCCCCAGACACTGCCTGCACCCCATACATCAGTATAACCCCCCAGACACTGCCTGCTCCTCATACATCAGTATACCCCCCCCCCCCCCAGACACTGCCTGCTCCCCATATATCAGTATAACCCCCCCAGGCACTGCCTGCTCCCCATATATCAGTATAACTCCCCACACACACTCCCCTGCCACTGCTGCTCCCCATACATTTGTATAAACCCCCAGACACTGCCTGCTCCCCATATATCAGTAAAACCCCCCAGACACTGCCTGCTCCCCATACATCAGTATAACCCCCCCCCCCCCCCCCCCAGGCACTGCCTGCTCTCCATACATCAGTATAACACCCCCCCCCCCCCCAGGCACTGCCTGCTCCCCATACATCAGTGTAACCCCCCCAAACACTGCCTGCTCCCCATACATCAGTATATCCCCCCAGACACTGCCTGCTCCCCATACATCAGTATATCCCCCCAGACACTGCCTGAACCCCATACATCAGTATAACCCCCCCCCCAGACACTGCCTGCTCCCCATACATCAGTATATCCAACCAACCCCCCCCCCCCCGACACTGCCTGCTCCCCATACATCAGTATACCCCCCATACACTGCCTGCTCCCCATACATCAGTATACCCCCCATACACTGCCTGCTCCCCATACATCAGTATACCCCCCCCCCCCAGACACTGCCTGCTCCCCATATATCAGTATAACTCCCCCCCCCACACACACTCCCCTGCCACTGCCTGCTCCCTATACATCAGTATAACCCCAGGAAACTCCCCAGTGATCTGTGTATAAGGATGAGGGTCCCCAGTGATCTGTATATAAGGATGGGGGTCCCCAGTGATCTGTGTATAAGGATGAGGGTCCCCAGTGATCTGTATATAAGGAGGATGAGGGTCCCCAGTGATCTGTATATAAGGAGGATGAGGGTCCCCAGTGATCTGTATATAAGGAGGATGAGGGTCCCCAGTGATCTGTATATAAGGAGGATGAGGGTCCCCAGTGATCTGTATATAGGGAGGATGAGGGTCCTCAGTGATGTCTGTATAAAGACCCTCATCCTTATACTCAGATCACTGGGGACCCTCATCCTTATACACAGATCACTGAGGACCCTCAATCTCCTTATACGCAAACACTGGGGACCCTCATCCTCCTTATACACAGATCACTGGGGACCCTAATTCTCCTGGAGGATGAGGGTCCCCAGTGATCTGTGTATAAGGAGGATGAGGGTCCCCAGTGATCTGTATATAAGGAGGATGAGGTTCCTCAGTGATCAGCATATAAGGAGGATGAGGGTCCCCAGTGATCTGTATATAAGGAGGATGAGGGTCCCCAGTGATCTGTGTATAAGGAGGATGAGGGTCCCCAGTGATATGTATATAAGGAGGATGAGGTTCCTCAGTGATCTGTATATAAGGAGGATGAGGGTCCCCAGTGATATGTATATAAGGAGGATGAGGGTCCTCAGTGATCTGTGTATAAGGATGGGAGTCCTCAGTGATCTGTGTATAAGGATGAGGGTCCTCAGTGATCTGTATATAAGGATGGGGGTCCTCAGTGATCTGTATATAAGGAGGATGAGGGTCCCCAGTGATCTGTGTATAAGGAGGATGAGGGTCCTCAGTGATCTGTATATAAGGAGGATAGGGGTCCTCAGTGATCTGTATATAAGGAGGATGAGGGTCCTTAGTGATCTGTATATAAGGATGAGGGTCCTCAGTGATCTGTATACAAGGATGAGGGTCCTCAGTGATCTGTGTATAAGGATGAGGGTCCTCAGTGATCTGTGTATAAGGATGAGGGTCCTCAGTGATCTGTGTATAAGGAGGATGAGGGTCCTCAGTGATCTGTGTATAAGGAGGATGAGGGTCCTCAGTGATCTGTATACAAGGAGGATGAGGGTCCCCAGTGATCTGTATATAAGGAGGATGAGGGTCCCCAGTGATCTGTATACAAGGAGGATGAGGGTCCTCAGTGATCTCTATATAAGGAGGATGAGGGTCCCCAGTGATCTGTATATAAGGATGGGGGTCCTCAGTGATCTGTAAATAAGGATGGGGTCCTCAGTGATCTGTATATAAGGATGAGGGTCCTCAGTGATCTGTATATAAGGAGGATGGGGGTCATCAGTGATCTGTATACAAGGAGGATGAGGGTCCTCAGAGATCTGTATATAAGGAGGATGAGGGTCCCCAGTGATCTGTATATAAGGATGGGGGTCCTCAGTGATCTGTATATAAGGATGGGGGTCCTCAGTGATCTGTATATAAGGATGGGGTCCTCAGTGATCTGTATATAAGGGTGGGGGTCCTCAGTGATCTGTATATAAGGATGAGGGTCCTCAGTGATCTGTATATAAGGAGGATGAGGGTCCTCAGTGATCTGTATATAAGGAGGATGAGGGTCCTCAGTGATCTGTATACAAGGATGAGGGTCCTCAGTGATCTGTATATAAGGATGGGGGTCCTCAGTGATCTGTATATAAGGAGAATGAGGGTCCTCAGTGATCTGTATACAAGGAAGATGAGGGTCCTCAGTGATCTGTATATAAGGAGGATGAGGGTCCCCAGTGATCTGTATATAAGGAGGATGAGGGTCCTCAGTGATCTGTGTATAAGGATGGGGGTCCTCAGTGATCTGTATACAAGGAGGATGAGGGTCCCCAGTGATCTGTATATAAGGATAAGGGTCCTCAGTGATCTGTATATAAGGAGAATGAGGGTCCTCAGTGATCTGTATACAAGGAAGATGAGGGTCCTCAGTGATCTGTATATAAGGAGGATGAGGGTCCCCAGTGATCTGTATATAAGGAGGATGAGGGTCCTCATTGATCTGTATATAAGGAGGATGAGGGTCCTCAGTGATCTGTATATAAGGAGGATGAGGGTCCCCAGTGATCTGTATATAAGGATGAGGGTCCTCAGTGATCTGTATATAAGGAGGATGAGGGTCCTCAGTGATCTGTATATAGGGAGGATGGGGGTCCTCAGTGATCTGTATATAAGGAGGATGAGGGTCCTCAGTGATCTGTATATAAGGAGGATGAGGGTCCTCAGTGATCTGTATATAAGGAGGATGAGGGTCCCCAGTGATCTGTATATAAGGAGGATGAGGGTCCTCAGTGATCTGTATATAAGGATGAGGGTCCCCAGTGATCTGTGTATAAGGATGAGGGTCCTCAGTGATCTGTATATAAGGAGGATGAGGGTCCCCAGTGATCTGTATATAAGGAGGATGAGGGTCCTCAGTGATCTGTATATAAGGAGGATGAGGGTCCCCAGTGATCTGTATATAAGGAGGATGAGGGTCCTCAGTGATCTGTATATAAGGATAAGGGTCCTCAGTGATCTGTATATAAGGAGGATGAGGGTCCTCAGTGATCTGTATATAAGGAGGATGAGGGTCCTCAGTGATCTGTATACAAGGAGGATGAGGGTCCCCAGTGATCTGTATATAAGGAGGATGAGGGTCCTCAGTGATCTGTATATAAGGAGGATGAGGGTCCTCAGTGATCTGTATATAAGGAGGATGAGGGTCCTCAGTGATCTGTATATAAGGAGGATGAGGGTCCTCAGTGATCTGTATATAAGGAGGATGAGGGTCCTCAGTGATCTGTATATAAGGAGGATGAGGGTCCCCAGTGATCTGTATATAAGGATGAGGGTCCTCAGTGATCTGTATATAAGGAGGATGAGGGTCCTCAGTGATCTATATATAGGGAGGATGAGGGTCCCCAGTGATCTGTATATAAGGAGGATGAGGGTCCTCAGTAATCTGTATATAAGGATGAGGGTCCCCAGTGATCTGTGTATAAGGATGAGGGTCCTCAGTGATCTGTATATAAGGAGGATGAGGGTCATCAGTGATCTGTATACAAGGAGGATGAGGGTCCTCAGTGATCTGTATATAAGGAGGATGAGGGTCCCCAGTGATCTGTATATAAGGAGGATGAGCGTCCCCAGTGATCTGTATATAAGGAGGATGAGGGTCCTCAGTGATCTGTATATAAGGATGAGGGTCCCCAGTGATCTGTGTATAAGGATGAGGGTCCTCAGTGATCTGTATATAAGGAGGATGAGGGTCCTCAGTGATCTGTATATAAGGAGGATGAGGGTCCCCAGTGATCTGTATATAAGGAGGATGAGGGTCCCCAGTGATCTGTATATAAGGATGAGGGTCCTCATTGATCTGTATATAAGGAGGATGAGGGTCCTCAGTGATCTGTATATAAGGAGGATGAGGGTCCTCAGTGATCTGTATATAAGGATGAGGGTCCTCAGTGATCTGTATATAAGGAGGATGAGGGTCCCCAGTGATCTGTATATAAGGAGGATGAGGGTCCCCAGTGATCTGTATATAAGGAGGATGAGGGTCCTCATTGATCTGTATATAAGGAGGATGAGGGTCCTCAGTGATCTGTATATAAGGAGGATGAGGGTCCTCAGTGATCTGTATATAAGGATGAGGGTCCTCAGTGATCTGTATATAAGGAGGATGAGGGTCCCCAGTGATCTGTATATAAGGATGAGGGTCCTCAGTGATCTGTATATAAGGAGGATGAGGGTCCCCAGTGATCTGTGTATAAGGGTCTCAGACTCTTGGACCTGGCATACAGCTGGTTTCCTATCCAGACATCAATGCTCCATCCAGCTATGGGGGGGGGATGTTTTCCTCTCACTTGTCCCTAGGGGGTCTCAGCCAGCCAGAGCCCCTCATGCTCATTTGCATAGCCCTCGCTGATTGGCGGAGACAGTGTCGGGGGCGGGGTCCGGCTGGCAGGTTAGTATCCTCAGCATCTCGCAGAGTCCCTCAGTCCAGGAGGCTCCTATGACAACACTGACTCTCCTCCGGTGATGCGCGCGCCCCCTCCCGGCAGCACCTGAGCCCTCGGGGAGGCACACCGGTCCTCATGCCCCCAGCTCGGAGCCCTTTGTCTGGGGCTGCTGCCTCGCCCCCCTCCCCGGCTCCCGGACTATGAGGCAGGATGGGCTGGTGTGACCGCGGGGTGCAGATGCTGCTGACCACCGTCGGGGCTTTCGCTGCCTTCAGCCTGATGACTATCGCCATCGGGACGGACTACTGGCTGTACTCCCGGGCTCACATCTGTAACGGGACCAACCTGACCATGGAGGACCCCCAGAGCCAGCCCCGAAAGACCCGCGGGGACCTCACCCACTCCGGGCTCTGGAGGATCTGCTGCATCGAGGGTGAGTGCGGCTGATAGCGGAGACAATAGCGGCGACAATGGGGGCTGTCACTGCTGCCGCTCCGGGGCTGTCACCGCTGCCGCTCCGGTACTGTGTGTGTGAGGCGGCTGGTTGCCTGGTAACGAGGAGCCTGACATCGGGACGCCTCAGCCGAGAGTGAGGAGCAGGAGCCACACATGGGGGCCCCACCACACGACACGGGGGCCCCACCACACAGGAGACACACATGGGGGCCCCACCGCTCAGGAGCCACACAGCAGGGACACACACAAAGTGGCCCCACCATACAACACGGGGAGCCCCACCACACAGGAGCCACACAGCAGGGGGCCCCACCAATCAGGAGCCACACAGCAGGGGGACACACACATGGGGGCCGCACCACTCAGGAGCCACACAGCAGGGGGACACACACATGGGGGCCCCACCACTCAGGAGCCACACACATGGGGGACACACATGGGGCCGCACCACTGAGGAGCCACACACATGGGGGACACACTTGGGGGTCCCCACCACTCAGAACCACTCAGACACACAGCAGGGACACACACATGGGGGCCCCACCACTCAGGAGCCACACATGGGGGTCCCACCACTCAGGAGCCACACAGCAGGGGGCCCCACCAATCAGGAGCCACACAGCAGGGGGACACACACATGGGGGCCGCACCACTCAGGAGCCACACAGCAGGGACACACACACATGGGGGCCCCACCACTCAGGAGCCACACACATGGGGGACACACATGGGGCCGCACCACTGAGGAGCCACACACATGGGGGACACACTTGGGGGTCCCCACCACTCAGAAGCCACACAGCAGGGGGGACACATATAGGGGCCCCACCACTCGGGAGCCACACAGCACAGGGACACACATGGGGGCCCCACCACACAGCAGGGGGACACACATGGGGGACACACCACACGAGCTATACAGCACGTGGACACTTATGGGGGCCCCACCACAGAGGAGCCACACAGCTGGGGGACACACATGGGGGCCCCACCACACAGGAGCCACACAGCAGGGGGACACACATGGGGGCCCAAAAACACAGCAGGGGGACACACATGGGGGGTCCCACCACACAGCAGGGGGACACACATGGGGGGTCGAGCCACACAGCAGGGGGGTCCCACCACACAGGAGCCACACAGCAGGGACACACACATGGGGGGGTCCCACCACTCAGGAGCCACACAGCAGGGGGACACACATGGGGCCCCACCACTCAGGACCCAGACAGCAGGGGGACACACATGGGGTCCCACCACTCAGGAGCCACACAGCAGGGACACACATGGGGGCCCCACCATACAACACAGGGGCCCCACCACACAGGAACCACACAGCAGGGGACACACATGGGGGTCCCACCACTCAGGAGCCACACAGCAGTGGGACACACATGGGGGCCCCACCATACAGGAGCCACACAGCAGGGGGACACACATGGGGGCCCCCACCATTCAGAAGCCACACAGCAGGGGGGACACACATAGGGGCCCCACCGCACAACACAGGGGCCCCACCACTCGGGAGCCACACAGCACAGGGACACACATGGTGGCCCCACCACACAGCAGGGGGACACACATGGGGGACACACCACACGAGCTATACAGCACGGGGACACTCATGGGGGCCCCACCACAGAGGAGCCACACAGCTGGGGGACACACATGGGGGCCCCACCACACAGGAGCCACACAGCAGGGACACACACATGGGGGCCCCAAAACACAGCAGGGAGACACACATGGGGAGTCCAACCACACAGCAGGGGGACACACATGGGGGGTCCCACCACACAGGAGCCACACAGCAGGGGGGTCCCACCACACAGAAGCCACACAGCAGGGACACACACATGGGGGGTTCCCAACACACAGGAGCCACACAACAGGGGGACACACATGGGGGGTCCCACCACACAGGAGCTACACAACACTGAGGCCATACATGGGGGCCCCACCACACAGGAGCCACACAGCTGGGGGACACACATGGGGGGGTCCCACCACACAGGAGCCACACAGCAGGGGGACACACATGGGGGGTCCTACCACACAGGAGCCACACAGCAGGGGGACACACATGGGGGGTCCTACCACACAGGAGCCACACAGCAGGGACACACACATGGGGGGGTCCCAACACACAGGAGCCACACAACAGGGGGACACACATGGGGGGTCCCACCACACAGGAGCTACACAACACTGAGGCCATACATGGGGGCCCCACCACACAGGAGCCACACAGCAGGGGGACACACATGGGGGGGTCCCACCACACAGGAGCCACACAGCAGGGGGACACACATGGGGGGTCCTACCACACAGGAGCCACACAGCAGGGGGACACACATGGGGGGTCCTACCACACAGGAGCCACACAGCAGGGGGGGTCCCACCCCGGGGGGGTCCCACCCCACAGGAGCCACACAGCAGGGGGACACACATGAGGGCCCCACCACACAGGAGCCACTCAGCAGGGGGACACACATGGGGCCCCCACCACACAGGAGCCACACAGCAGGGGGGGACACATGGGGCCCCACCACACAGGAGCCACACAGCAGGGACACACATGTGGGGGGTCCCACCACACAGGAGCCACACAGCAGGGGGATACACATGGGGGGTCCCACCACACAGGAGCCACACAACATGGGGGACCGACCACACAGGACCCACACAACACAGGGATTTCACCACAAAACAGGGGGTACCGCCACACAGGGCCCACACAACATTGGGGACCCACTACACAGGAGCCACACAACATGGGGGTCCCGCCACACAGGAGCCACAGAACATGGGGACCTATCACACAGGAGGCACACAACACGGGGGTCACACATGGAGGGTTTCACCACACAACAAGGGGTTCCCACCACACAGGGGCTACACAACACGGGGGACCTACCGCACAACACGGGGGTCCCACCACACAGGAGCCACACGTCACAGGGGTTCCACCACACAACACGGGGGTCCCACCACACAGGAGCCACACAACATGGGGGTCACACATGGAAGGTTTCACCACACAACAGGGGAGTCCCACGAGACAGGGGCCACAGAACATGGGGGACCCACCAGACAGGGGCCACACAACATAGGGGACCCACCACACAGGAGCCACACAACACAGGGTGCCATCACACAGGGGCCATACAACACGGGGGATCCACCACACAACACAGGGGTCCCACCACACAAGGGCCACACAACATGGAGGACCCACTACACAACACATGGGTCCCACCACACAGGGAACACATAACATGGGGACCCACCACACAGCGGACACACAACACGGACATCCCACCACACAACACAGGTGTCCCACATAGGTGCCACACAACATGGGTGTCCCACCACACAGGGGCCATACAAGACTGGGGTCATACATTGAGTCCCACCACCCAACACAAGGGCCACACCATATGACGCAAGGGCCTCCCACCACACAGGGGCTGCACAACACTGGGGTCCCACCATAAAGGGGTCACACCACACAACACAGGGGTCCCACCACACAACATGGGGTCCCACCACATTGAGGACACACAACACAGGGATCAGACATGGAGTGCCACCACACAACACGGGGGTCACACCACATGGGGCTACATACATGGGGTTCACACTACACAGGGGCCCCACATAGGAGCCACACTACACAGGGGCCACAATACGCAAAGCACACTCGGAGTTACACCCAGGGCTCACACAGAGGAGTACAAAAGAGCCACACAACTATACAAAAGAGCCACACAACATGGCGCCTCACCACACAGGCCACACCACATGGGGGTCACACTCAAGAAGTTACACACAGGGTCCACACAAAGGAATTACATGGGCCACACCACACAGAGGCTACACAGAGGAGCCACATTACACAGGACTTACACACAGGTCATGCACAGGGGCCACTCAAAGAAGTCGCATACAGGGGTCACACCACACAGGGGTCCAAGGACTAATGCAAGAGAACTTGGGGGAAAAAGGTGAGGTGTGAGGCATTGGAAGCCTCCGAGGAGAGGGGGCCGAGCCAATAGACACCTACACAAGGTAGAGGAGGCTGAGCCCATAGACACCCACGCAGGAGAGAGGAGGCTGAGCCCATAGACAACTACACAGGGGAGAGGAGGCTGAGCCCATAGACACCTACTCAGGAGAGAGGAGGCAGAGTCCATAGACACACACACAGAGGAGAGGAGGCTGAGCTCATAGACACCTACAAAGAGGAGAGGAGGCTGAGCCCATAGACACCCACCCAGGAGAGAGTTGGCATTGTCCATAGACACACACACAGGAGAGAGGAGGCAGAGCCCATAAACACACACAGGAGAGAGGAGGCTGAGCCCATAGACACCTACACAGAGGAGAGGAGGCTGAGCCCATAAACACCTACACAGAGGAGAGGAGGCTGAGCCCATAGACACCTACACAGAGGAGAGGAGGCTGAGCCCATAGACACCTACACAGAGGAGAGGAGGCTGAGCCCATAGACACCTACACAGAGGAGAGGAGGCTGAGCCCATAGACAACTACACAGAGGAGAGGAGGCACTGTCCATATATACTGAGCATTACACCCAGCATACAGGACAGGAGAAGTGGTACTGTGCACTGTATATATATACAGAGGATTACACCCAGCATACAGGACAGGAGAAGTGGTACTGTGCACTGCCCATATATACAGAGGATTACACCCAGCATACAGGACAAGAGAAGTGGTACTGTGCACTGTATATATATATATATATATATATATATATATACTGAGGATTACACCCAGCATACAGGACAGGAGAAGTGGTACTGTGCGCTGTATATATATGTACTGAGGTTTACACCCAGCATACAGGACAGGAGAAGTGGTACTGTGCACTGTCCATATATACAGAGGATTGCACCCAGTATACATGACAGGAGAAGTGGTACTGTGCACTGTCCATATATACTGAGGATTACACCCAGCATACAGGACAGGAGAAGTGGTACTGTGCACTGTATATATATATATACTGAGGATTACACCCAGCATACAGGACAGGAGAGGTGGTACTGTGCACTGTATATATATATATATATATATATATATATATATATATATACTGAGGATTACACCCAGCATACAGGACAGAAGTGGTACTGTGCACTGTCCATATATACAGAGGATTACACCCAGCATACAGGACAGGAGAGGTGGTACTGTGCACTGTCCATATATACAAAGGATTACACCCAGCATACAGGACAGGAGAAGTGGTACTGTGCACTGCCCATATATACAGAGGATTACCCCCAGCATACAGGACAGGAGAAGTGGTACTGTGCACTGTATATATATATATATATATATATATACTGAGGATTACACCCAGCATACAGGACAGGAGAAGTGGTACTGTGCACTGCCCATATATACAGAGGATTACACCCAGCATACAGGACAGGAGAAGTGGTACTGTGCACTGCCCATATATACAGAGGATTACACCCAGCATACAGGACAGGAGAAGTGGTACTGTGCACTGCCCATATATACAGAGCTGGATTGAGTGAATGGATGATGGAAACCATCACATTTGGGTGTAATGTGACGTCCTCTGCCCCCTGTACTCCACCGGTTTATGAGTCGGAATGAATGATCATCGGAGCCGACAGGCAGATACTTGCCGCTGCGCTCTGGTATGTGAGATGTGGCATTTGGTGAGATATTGGGGACAGGCGTCCCCGGCAGGAGCTGCCCCCGGTGCTGCCCCCATCACCTCATTAGGAAGCCTTGTTATCCTTTCTCCTGGAGCTGTGCACTGAGTCACATCTGAGCCCCGGCCTCTGCGACACATGTCCGCCCTTAGCGCCGCTCCTTGACAGCACGCCATCTTTTCTCCTTCTATAAAGCCGTATTTATGTCAGTTCAGAACGTCTACCACCCAGCACTGTGACTCCCTGACGCCGTTTACACTTTTTCACTGGAGATGTGTCCTAGTTTTACACGGCAGCTCAAGGTGTGAACATTTTAGACACTTTAACAAACGCATTTATATCTCACCTCCAAAACGTCGCCACCGATTACCGGTGACCTGGACCTATCGGCGGAGTGCCACTACCGATGAGAAATGGAGGTGACAGACAGCGTTTACAACCTGTTATATGGGTTCTATATGGTCAGGCGGTAGATGGTATACAGTATACACTGTACTTAAAACATGTGCCCTACGTAATGCTGCTCCCAACTCATAACTTTTATCTCCAGATCTAAGGAGGAGACATGTGAGGAGCAAGACACATGCTCAGTTATTAGCAGCACTGTAGGAAATGCATTGCGGTCGGGTCTACTGCTGTCACATCATCTTCTCAGATGTCAGAGTCTTCTGTCATGGTGATTGAGGCTTTTACATGATAGTTGGGTCTTTTGGTCTAATGACTGGGTCTTTTGTCATGGTGGTTGGGTCACCTCTCAAAAATATATGGCCTTGTGGTCTTATCTTTTAATGTCATGGAGGCTGGGTTATCTACTATGGTACTTAGGTAGTTGGGTCTTCTATCAAATGTCTTATGACTTCTATTGAAAATACTAGATCTTCTGGTCTGATGACTGAGGCTTCTATTGTGATAGGTCTTCTTCTTAAGCAACTATCTGAAGAAAAGGTTCAAGAAAGACATTGCTGACAGGGGCAAAGTCCCATCTTATAGGTTGTCAGTGGAAAAGGGGGATGGAAGAGATAAGAGGGGAAGAGAGAGAGAGAGAAAGGGGTGGGGATATGGGGTATGTACCCCCCACTGAGCCAAGAGGGTTTTGTATTTGGTAGATTCAATGAATTGGTCCCAAATAATAAGTTTGAAAGAAGCAGGAGGAACGGTCATCAAGCTGAGCTCTGAGGTCTTCTATTCCCTGGATGTACTTGACTTTATGCAGCCAATAGAAGGTGATAGAAGGAGAATCAGAAGGCCGGTATGTAGACTCTAGCAGCACAGAGTGACAATAAGTCCTTAAGGGGATGGCAGAGATGTGCAGGAGGAAATAGGCTGAGGTAAATGGGGTCTGAAAATCTGTGAAGGCAGAGGGTAAGCGTCACACCGCCGCAGCTCCAGAATGTGTGCGGCAGAGTGCCCTCTTTACCACAATTTCTCCAGCACATAGGCAAGGCGTCAGGGAAGATCCTGTGTTTACACATGAGGATAGCACACCGAGATAGCAAATTGACCTGCTCTTCTTGTATATGGGAGGCGAACGAACAGAAATGGGTAAACTGGAGCACATGTGGGACTTGCCTAGGTCTCTTTTCCAAGCAGACAGAAATGGGGGGTGAGGTTGCTCCAGTGGGGAACCCAGCATGGTGTAGAGAAGAGAAAGTGAGTGATTGAGAGGACCAGAGCATTTTAAATGGACTAAGAGAATGCCCAAAGAGAGAAAGGGGAAGGCAGAGAAGGGAGAAAGAGGTGCGGCTGTAAGGCTCTTCAAAATCCCAGGGGGCAAGGGCAGAGAGCATTTTGAGCGAGGAGAGGGAAAGCCAGGAAAATGCATGGTGGAAAGTCTTGGCTCTGAAGTTATCGGCCTTGGACCACCTGCGGAATGTGAGATCTTCCAAACCTGGTGGGAAAGCGGTTGTGCAGGACAGGGAATAGAAGGGAAGGGTGAAGCGCTATAAAGCCAGAAGAGAGATGCGTATTTCAAGTTTTTAAAGTAGAGCCGATGGTGGGAGTTCTCCAGGCAGGCTGATCAGAGCAACCAGTCTTGATAGGTCTTCTATTAAGATTGTTGGATCTTCTAAGTAATTAGGTCTTCTATCACAGAAGTTGGGTCTTCTATAAAAAATATTAGGCCTTCTAGTCTGATGATTGGGTCTTCTACTCTTTTACAGTGATGTCTGGGTCTCCTATTATGGTACTTGGGGCTTATATGAAGATGGATGGACACATCTCTTTTAACTTGATAAAGGGGTCCCTGTCCCCGAAACACAGTGTTTTTGTTTGAGACAATAAATGTACTTATATCTAAGTACTAGCTTTTGTTTCCATCTCTACTGCCGGTCAGTGCCAAGTAAACCCTGACTTTCACTGTGTCACGGTGATTGGACACATCTGTACTGACTATCAAAATTATTAGGACTTCAAGTCTGAGGACTGGGACTTCCACCAAGGTAACTGGGTTGTCTATGAGGATGGTTGGGTCTTCTACTAGAAATATTCGTCTGATGAGTCTACTTTCATGGTAGTAGGGTCTTGTACTATGGTATTTAGGTCTCCCATTTTGATGACTAGGTTGTCTTCTAGAGTGGTAATTAGGTTTTCTACTCTAATGTTTGGGTCTTCTGCAGAGTTGGTTTTGTCTTCTAGACATTTAGACTGTAAGACAAAGTTTCTGTAGTAAAAGACACATCTATCTTGTTCAAGGATCTGTTAACAGCTAGAATACCCTAATACCTAAGTGCAACAGTAGAAGACCCAACCATCTTGGTGGATGACCCGGCTACCATGGTTCAAGACTCATACATCTGAATAAAAGATCTGCCTTCTATAGGAGGTCTTCAACCATGCTAGTTGAATCTTGGTTGGGCTTTATAAAAAGGCACTTAGGTAGTCGTTTCTGCTACAGTAATGGTGGGGTCTTTCTGTCTAATGACTGAGCCTTTTACCAAGAAAGCTCGGTGTTCTACTGTAATGTCAGGTTTTGTAAATAGAGTCTTCTGGTTTCATTCTCTATATTGTTTGGGTCTACTTCTCAAGGGTCTTTTATCCAGATGGTGAGGTCCTCTATGGCAATAAGGTCTTCTCTGATAACTTTTAATGTGGTATTTGGGTCTTGACTTTGACGTCTAGGTGTTCTATTATGGTAGTTGAGCCTTCTCCTGAGATGGTTGGGTGTTCTACTATCCCTGGTAACTTGCATCATGTGATGTCTTGCTCCTCCACTGGGATGTTGAGTATTTTACTTTGGTGGCAGCAAGTTCTTACATGGTAGTACGGTACCTGTTCACTCTGTTCTGATGGTCTTGTCTTCTGGTAATGTAGTGTTAGATAGCAGGTAGGGCTCCTACCCATCTTATTGTTGACAGCTCTTGACTTTCCCCCAGTTTACCATCTCCCCAGTTTTTCCCCAAATCTCTCCTGTATAGGATCAGCCATTGCATCTGAATCCAGGGTTATGAGGCTATGTATGGTGTGGACAATAGATTGAAACTTTACTGTCACCAGAAAGATGAAGTAAATGTGAGGATAAGGCTGAGACAATAGCAATGTGTCACTAGGCCGAGACGACTGTCAGTGAGTGGCCAAATAGTCACTGAGGGAAAACTGGATCTATTTCCCTTCCTCCCACCCAGAGGGAGAAGGGAATATAGTGCCACATCCCAGGTAAGTCACATACAGGTCTATTACCATCACTTGAGCCTGTTACATAAGCAGCGATAAGATGCAGTTCACACCTGGAGAATGGGAGAGCGTCAGCCAAATAACATCCACCATGTTTTATTCTCTGCTTTTAGGTCTCTACAAAGGAAACTGCTTCAGGATCAATCACTTTCCAGAAGACAATGACTACGACCATGACAGCTCTGAATATCTGCTGCGTAAGTACAGACCCCACTATTATATCATGTGATGTCATACAGGGGGGCGGAGCTGTGATCACAATGTCATATCAGTGATGTCATCCAGGGGGTGGGGCTGTGACTACCTCTCACACATGATATACAGGCTGGTTGTCAGCATGAATAGATAGATAGCTGTTCCTGCAGTATCAGGTGTGTGGATCTTATGTCTGATCATATGTCATATTATATTATATAAGTGATGTCATACAGGGGGCGGGGCTGTGACTACCTCTCACACATAATATACGGGCTGGTTGTCAGCAGTAATAGATGAATAGCTGTTCCTGTAGTATCAGGTGTGTGGATCTCATGTCTGATCACATGTCATTATATCAATAATGTCATTCGGGGGGGGGGGGGGGGGCTGTGACTACCTCTCACACATGATATACAGGCTGGTTGTCATCAGTAATAGATGAATAGCTGTTCCTGCAGTATCAGGTGTGTGGATCTCATGTCTGATCATATGTCATATTATATTATATAAGTGATGTCATACAGGGGGCGGGGCTGTGACTACCTCTCACACATAATATACGGGCTGGTTGTCAGCAGTAATAGATGAATAGCTACTCCTGTAGTATAAGGTGTGTGGATCTCATGTCTGATCACGTCATTATATTATATCATATCAGTGATGTCATGCAGAGGGCGGGGCAGTGACTACCTCTCACACATGATTTACAGGCTGGTTGTCAGCAGTAATAGATGAATAGCTGTTGCGGTAGTATAAGGTGTGTGGATCTCATGTCTGATCACATGTCATTATATCAGTAATGTCATTCGGGGGGGGGGGGGGAGGCTGTGACTACCTCTCACACATGATATACAGGCTGGTTGTCAGCAGTAATAGATGAATAGCTGTTCCTGCAGTATCAGGTGTGTGGATCTCATGTCTGATCATATGTCATTATATTATATAAGTGATGTCATACAGGGGGCGGGGCTGTGACTACCTCTCACACATGATATAGGGAAATAGATGATATCATACATCCCTCAGTCCTTCACGGAGTGATTCACTGTCTCTTATATGCTGTGGATTTGCTCTAGGAGCCATTTCCTTGTTGGAGTAGATTGCAGTCATCACCACGCTCATTCCTTATAATACTCCTCACTTACGGCATCGGCAGCAGCCATCACCGGTCTCGCTGCTGTGATGTGCCAATTAGAGAAGACGCCAGGAAAGAATTACTGTTACAAAGCCTGAGAGGATGGAGTAAGGGGAGCTACTAAGGCATCTACTAAGCGATCTCACTCCGGAAACTGGGAAAAAGACAAGAAAAAACATTCTGTTTTTTTAAAGTTTTTCTGTAAAGTAATGCACGTACCGATTGGGGCTCCATAGCACTGGAGAAAGCAGGCCACCACAACATGGCGCTGGGTCGTTCCTGAAGGGTTGGTTGTTTGTTTGCTCTTTCCACAACCGTTAGATGACAGTTTTGCACAAGGCGTGGCCCTTACTCTCCGGGGGCCGCATTGTCCGCCTCCATAGGATATACAGCTTTGATCAGCACTATGACATGTAAGCACAGCGTTAACGTTGCCTAGCATAACTGATTACTACACCCCTTCCCTCAGTGACAAGAAGGTCCTCGTGGGTGGGGTGGGCGTTGTCATCTGCTGGTTAGGGGGCACCATTTTCCTCCCCTCACTGATCCAAACATAGCCCATAGCCCATGCTTACATATTTTAATCTATACTATTAAATTTTTATTAAAAACTTTTTTTTTTACTGTGATTTTTTTAGTTTTAATGCTGTTATGCTAACATAGGGGGTGACCTGTAGGACACTTTTCATTTGGTAAAATCCACATTTGGAGAAGAAACAAAATCAACCTCAAAAGTGGCTGAAATCTGGGTGTGGCTTTTAATATTTACAGTTCATTTGTTGCCTTCAAATGGAAGAATTGAGTTGGGGGGGAGGGCAGCAGAAAAGTGTCTAAACTCTGTATATCTGATAGACTCTGTATATCTGGACTGAAGTTGTCCAAACATGTGAAAGAATCACAAGGTCTTAAAGGGACACTCATCAAGATTTAAAGGCATAATGTTGCAGATAAATCAGACTGCCCATGACTCTTACTATCTGCGTCAGGGCCTATACGGTAGTGCCCTGGTCTCCACTGGGCTGATGTCACCGTTTAGGAAGGTTGGGGGCTCTCTAAGGACACACACTAAACATAAAGGGAAGACATGACACAAGCAGGGAAAGGTTTACTATCTGTCAGGAAAAAAAAGACATCGGACTGCGCCAACACTTAGCCCGGGCAGATCATTCATAGTTAACAGCCCCATTCATCTCTGAACCCCATCCTCCTACCAGTTGCATCCCTTAGAAATTTGTAGTGACCCCATCTGTCCTGAACCCCCTTTCACTCACCCTGTCTACTCCTGAACCATTCTACGCCACCATCTTCTTCCTAAGCACCCCAATCATCACCCCTGCCCATCAGTCCCTAAACCGTCTGTCCCATCATTCATGTCTACAGAAACCTCTTTGTCCTTAACACCCAAATTTGCCCAAAGTATACTCTCAGCAACCTGATCAATCCTATCAGCCCCAAACCCTCTTACCCACCATCTGGACACTCTGGAGCCTCTATTCTCTCTTCTTCTTGTTACCTATCACTCACATCGTGTTGACTTGCAGAGCATTGCGTGAGGGTCCAGCCCCTCCCCACCCCCTGCATGGATTCCAGTGCTTCCATATAGCACTTGTTAGGTATGCTTGTTACAAAGAGCTGACACTCTATCCCCCAGTCCACTCCGTGGAGAGTGACTGTCATCATGCTCATGTAGATTTTCCAGCCGTGTAATTGGAGCCGCTTAAAGATTGAAGTTGATGCTGCATGACAGCCCCGGAGCCGCAACCCTCGAATCACTGAATCCCTGCCGGGCAGCTGTCATTCACAGTCACAAGGCAATGAGCGATTACCCCGCACAGGGCCACTCAGCCGCAATGTTTAATAAATATCCATGCAATTTAACACCCCCACCCCACACACACTGATGTAACGTGATGCTGAGAGTTGTTGTCCGGGGCTTTGGTCTTCTGTACATAGATGCCAATGCCCAGCCCTGCAGCTATGGCTCCTAACGCTGCCCCCTGTTGTTTCCCCTTCAGGTATTGTGCGCGCTTCCAGTGTCTTCCCAATCCTCAGCACCATCTTACTGCTCCTGGGAGGACTGTGCGTTGGGGCCGGACGCATCTATAACAGGCGCAATAACATTATCCTGAGTGCTGGCATACTCTTTGTGGCGGCTGGTGAGTGCCATTATATTAACCAATTGTTGCACTGTACCTGTTGTATTTTTTTTCTTTAACCTGCCTGGTTTTGTTAGTTTAACCCTTTAGGGTATTAACAAGTGATGTTAGTGCCCCCCCCCCCCCCCCCCCCCCCCCCCCCCCCCCCCCCCCGATTAGAGCTCCCTCCATGGTGCACAGATATCCCCTATGCCATTTCATCCGTGCTGTTTGCCAGCAGCGGTCACACCTGCATGATCTTTTCCTAATTTCTCTGACTAATGACAGCACAGTACATACTCCTCACTGTTATGCCATAGTCCTACATTAGCTAAGCCCCACCCTCACTTCCTGTGTTCCCTCTCTGCACTAGCTAAGCCCCACCCTCACTTCCTGTGTTCCCTCTATGCATAAGCTAAGCCCCACCCTTGACTTCTCGCTTCTTTCCTGGTCTCTCTCTTACTAGAGATAGACTGAACCTAACAACAGGTAATGGACATCAGATTGAAGGGGATTTATTTTTTGGTTTGGTAAACAAAGCATAGACAAATCTGAAAGCCATCACTTAGACTATTGGAGGGAAGGTGGCTGAGATGGCTATTTAAGGGTGCTGCTTTTCCTCTTGATACTTTATACTGCACCTTTGCTATGATCATTAATGATCTACATTATCATGTAATTTTGAGGGAGTCTGAACTCCTCTTGTTTCTTCAGCAGCTCAGGCTTCTGCCCTGTCCTCCGTGATGCTTTACACTGCAGCTCTGCTCTGATCCTAATCTTCTTTTCCAGGTCTCAGCAACATCATCGGGATCATTGTTTATATATCCAGCAACGCTGGGGATCCCAGTGATAAAAAGGATGAGGACAAGAAAAACCAGTACAACTACGGTTGGTCTTTCTACTTCGGGGCACTGTCCTTCATTGTGGCGGAGTCTATAGGGGTCCTGGCGGTAAATATCTATATAGAACGGAACAAAGAGATACGGTTCAAGTCCAAGAGGGAATTCATAAAGACCTCGTCCTCTTCCCCCTACGCTAGAATGCCAAGTTACAGGTATCGGAGAAGACGCTCCCGGTCAAGCTCCAGGTCTACCGAGGCATCTCCATCACGGGAAGTGTCTCCAGCGACCATCAAATACGCCAGTGCCATTCCCATGGGGGACATTTCAATGTACACTCTTACCAGGGAGCCCCTGAAAATCACCACAGCTGCCAGTTTTAACCCAGATCAGGATGCCAATTTTATGCAGGTCCATAACTGCTTCCAGAAGGAGCTGAAGGAGGGGCTACATATCAGTGTGGTAAACCGAAGGACCACCCCCGTGTGACAATGGACCAGTCCTGTGGTGGATATAACTTGTGGGGGCGCTGAGGTGTCGGCCATGGTGGGTGGGCCATGAATCGCTTATATATGGATGAGGATGGAAGGAGATTGTATTCTCTGTATTTGCTGTACAAAGCAAAGTGGCACCGCCATGGAGTAGATGGTCGCCCTACTCCTCTTCTGTGTAATGTTTTACCCCTCCCTCCTGACTACACAGGACTGCACTTGGGTTTTCAAGCCAGGGAAAGTCCAAGATGAGCAAGAAGGGGCTGAAATCTCATTACGCCCCCCCAAGAGTGGAATTCCCTTAGTTCTGCCAAATAAGCCATTGGTAAGAGAACCCCAAAATGACACGCAAAACTTTAGGTCAGATGGAGAAATTGTTTGTGCTCTAAAGGTCTGGCGAAAAGAAGGCTCCAACTGCATACTGTACGTAGCCCGCCCCTGATGGATACTGTCATGGTCATTTTTCCATATGGTTTGACTGTTTTGAACAATGTGACTGTTAAATCAACGGCAAAACTGTTGCAGGTGTGGATACTTAAGTAGCCATGTTTTACTACAAGTGAATACATATATTTATTCTTAGCATATACAACTCATGTGCACAGCAATGTATCTCTATGGTAACAGACTACAGGCACATCATGTGTAGCCTGATTCCACAGTCTTGCTCCCTTCTACCCGACCCCCAAATATTGATTATCAAGACCTAGGGAACATATTAGAGGAAGTACAGCTGCCCATAAATTGCTAATAGCTTAGCAAACAGCTCTCCAGATTCCCACATGCACACTCCTATTAGCTTAATATGCATGGGCTCTGAATGGAGAAATAGAAGGAAAACGCTACCATACATTTCTCCCTGAGAACAAAGGGATTGTGTGTGCTACAATCCTGGATGCCCAACCCTTTTTCCCCCAACATCTGCCATCATGGAGAATCAGGACATTCGATTGACTAACTTAAAGGGAAACTATCAGCAGGTTAGAAGAAACTTAACTTACTGATATGACCCTAATGTGCACCGGGTGCACCGATCCACCCCCTGGCTGGGATTTTGGACTGACCACCTAGTGGCGGGGTAGGGGGTGCCTAATTAACCTAGGGATTAAACCTCTAATAAAATGGAAATGGCACCAAGAATGAAGGTAAGGAACTAACCTTCATCCTCAGTGCCCTTTGCACTGTAGGAACATATAGCATTGCTGATAGTTTCCCAACAATGTGCATGGCCAATTTTAAACAAGGATTGTTGGCAGTCAGTAACCATAGGGACGCATAGCTTTGCATAGGATCTGTATATACACAAGAGACCACTTAATTTTATTCAGATGGATATAGCACTTTGTGATGCTTTACCTGTAGCCTCCTGGCCCAGATTTCAGGATCACAGGGCAACGTCTCCCAGATGATGGTTTGTTAATCCAAAACGTGTATCGGTGTCCCTGAGACCGTAAGTGTTCCCCTAAAACAAGTCCCTCAATCCACCCACCTCCAAGGTCTCTCGTGGGTATGACTGACATGTTGGCCATGATCCCACAAGGTTGGAGGAATTACATATATCCTTGACTAAAACTTGAATTGATATCAGACCAGGGGCCATATAGGGGTCTGACGGTCTGTCCATGCTTTACTATTAGTGTTGTGTCAACTATCATCTCCTTTCACTCCAACCCCCATCGTCAAGGACTCTTCCGCTAGCAGTGGTAGTCATGGGATTGGACAGTATAATTATTCCTAAACCAATCGTCCGAGACTTGTTGGCTCTTGGAGGTTCCGCACCTTCCAGGTGACTCCAGGGTCTCCTCAATATTGATTTTGGCCAAACATGGACAATGGGTTTGGTCCTAAAATGAGGTGATGTCTTCTTAATCTCAGGAACCCCCAATCTTGTGATACTTTGTAACCTCTGTTGCCTCCTTAATTTTTAGTAGCTACGTTCTACACTGTGAACTTCCAATAACATGGTGGAAACTATAAACGTGACTGTGAGACCCCTGAAGTTTCATCCATGACATTCCAGAGATGGTGGAGACCCTCAGCTGCACCTTTCCGTCTACATACGCGGACATTATGTATGGAGAAGCTACAGACCACCATTTCCTGCCCCTAAGGATATAGACCGAGTCTGTAGGAACTTCTTCAGGGACTCTGGGTTGTTGGGGGCCAGGTCCATGATGCCTCCAGACAAGCTGTGCTTCCTTACACAATGACCCACTGACCCCACCCCCCCCAGACCCTGAGGAAGGTAGCAAAGGGTTAATACAGCAGTATGTTTCCACATAGACCTGTGATCGTAACCCCACAAGTGTCTTTCCTACAATGTTGTGTTTTTAAAGGAATATTTCCCAAATCTGTCGTCCTGGGAATGGTTATTTACTGCGCTTATATAGTTACATAGTTAATAAGGTTGAAAAAAGACGAGTCCATGAAGTTCAATCTTTAAACTTCTTTTCCGACTACAAAATCCCTGGATCAGCGTATCACATGTAATCTAGTGGCCATAACTTATAATATTATCCAGGCTTCCTTTGAGCTTATTGGATAACTCAGCCATGACAACATTATGTGGCAGAGTTTTCCTGTAGTCTCACTGCTCTTACAGTAAAGAATCCACGTCTGTGCTGATGGTAGAGGATGCCCCCTTGTCATGGTTACAGACCTAGGAGTAAAAAGACCACTAGAAAGATCTCTCTACTGTCCATTAATAATTTTGTACACAGTGATCACATCGTCCCAAAAACTGTTTTTTTCCGAACGAAATAGCTCCAAGCATGATAACCTGTCCTAGTACTGTAACCCACTCATTCCCTTAATGACAGTTCAGCTGTGTCCTTATATACCATGTACAGTTTTGAGCACCGATATATACCATGTGTGGTCTGACCAGTGATTTAAACTATGTTCTCATCTTTAGCATCTCGGCCTCTTTTGATGCATCCCATTATTTTATCAGCCTTGGCAGCTGCTGCCTGGCACTGATCACTATAGATGAGGTTACTATCCACCGATACCCCCAGGTCCTTTTCGGAAGTGGTTTTACCCAGAGTTTTACCGCTGCAGTACCCCACTTGTAACTGAGACCCAATGACCACCCTTTGTTTTCTATCACTCAGCCAGTTACTTACCCATTTATATATATTTTCCCCTAGTCCCCTAGACCCTATTCCTGCAAAACTCTGGGATAAATGCCTTCTGGGCTCGGTGATTTATGGATTTTAATGTTTTAAGGTGCTGCCTCACTTCTTGTTGTGTTAGGCAGGTGATTTTTATGGTTGGATTTACATTATCCCTCGTCATACCATCTGTTATAGAATGCTCACCTGTGAATACAGTAGAGAAGAATATATTTATTAGATTGGCCTTTTCCTCATCCTCCTCTACCATTACACCCAGATTTTTTTTTTATGGGACCAACATTTTCAGTCCCTTATTATTTATATAGATGAAGACCATCTTGGGATTCTTTTTACTTTCTACGTCAATCCTTCTTTCTGTTGAAAATTTTGCTTGCTTTGTTTTTTTTTTTTTTTTTACACCGTTTATTCTTCTGCCTTTAAAGAGCTCTGTATCTGAGCCTAGTATGTGTGATACTATCTGCTGAGACGTTTATTTAATGCTCTGCTGAGCTATTGTATCTAATCCCATCATGTGTGATACAGCTTTCTGGGCTGTGTATCTAATAATCTAATAATGGGAACCGGCCAACTTTCAGTGTATGCTGGGAGTTGGAGTTCACCAGCTGGAGAGTCACGAGTTGTTGTGCAGATGTGATGTCATCATGTCATGTGACGTCACCAAGAGGTGATAGCGAGCAGTGTCATGTGACATCACAGATAGGTGACAGCTGCGTCATGTGAGATTACTGATAGGTGACAGCTGAGTCATGTGACATCACTGATAGGTGACAGCTGTGTCACTTGACATCACTAATAGATAGATGACACCTGTGTCATGTGACATTACTGATAGATTGGTGACACCTGTGTCATGTGACATCACTTATGGGTGACAACTATGTATGATATGTCATGGGTGTAGACAACCTGGAGTGAGGGTGCAGAGTGACATCGCTACACTGGTGTGATGACATCACTGTTCCTGCCTGGTCTCCTGGTCCGGTTTGGTGTCTTTTCTGGGTCCGGTCCGCAGAAGCCGCACAGCTGTTTTATCCATGTGTCTGGGGGGAGGGGACGGTGGTGACTCAGACTCTTGGCCTCCAGGGAGATATTATCAGGTTACAAAACCAGTACGGAGGAGAAGAGGACACGACTGGAGACTCATAATACACCTCAGCTGCTGCAGAACCTCATCATTCAGATCTCAACTGCTGCAGAACCTCATCACACAACTCAGCTGCTGCAGAACATCATCACTCAGATCTCAGCTGCTGCAGAACCTCATCACACACACCTCAGCTGCTGCAGAACATCATCACTCAGATCTCAGCTGCTGCAGAACCTCATCACACACACCTCAGCTGCAGCAGAATCTCATCATTCATCTCATCATTCAGGCCTCAGCTGCTGCAGAACATCATCACTCAGATCTCAGCTTCTGCAGAACCTCAGCACACACACCAGCTGCTGCAGAACCTCATCACACACACCCCAGCTTCTGCAGAACCTCATCACACACACCTCAGCTGCTGCAGAACCTTATCACAGACACCTCAGCTGCTGCAGAACCTCGTCATTCAGACCTCAGCTGCAGCAGAACCTCATACTACACCTTAGCTGCTGCAGAACCTCATCACACACCTCAGATGCTGCAGTACCTCATCAAACACACCTCAGCTGCTGTAGAACCTCATACTACACCTCGGCTGCTGCAGAACCTCTTCATACACATCACCTGCTGTAATAGGATTCCTTCTTTGATGAGTCATGTGATGTGCCTATAGTGCCCACCATACACCCACCCTGATGACTCCAGACCCCATGAGGCTCCTCGGACAGGACTTTGGTGGGGGGCATGGGTATCACTATCAGATACGTGGGTGCGGTGATATCTGAGGAGTCACAAGAACCAGATTCGGGATGACTCAGATCTACAGGAAGGATCGGGGGCACAGATCATCATGTACAGTATATGGTCAGGGGTCTCAGGGACCACCAGGAAAAATCTATGATAGAGAAGGGGGGGGGGGGGCAAAAGAACCGAAGACAGCAGCCGCAGGCAACAGGGGGGCCCCCAACACATCCCCATATACAGAGTGAGCAGGGAGCCCATCACGGTGCCCACCGCCCCTGGTACTGGCAGGTCACCTGATCTACGCTGCCCCCCCCCCCCCCCCCCCCCAATGTTTGCCGCAGTGATAGTATTTATAAGGTTATTGTTTACCAGCTGAGGCAGGAAGCGATAATGTAATTATTTACAGCAACAACCTCAGAAAAGCGAAGGGTCCGGCAATAATAGAACCTCCCAGCGTCCCCTGCTGTGTAACCTACACTGACAGACCCTGACAGCTGCGGGGCCCGGCCCTGCCCCTTCTCCAATCTCAGCTCCAGCCGAGGAGACAGCAGAGCTGAGGAGGTGACAGACGCACAAGACGCCCGGACAAGACCCCAGCGGCCGCCACCATGAAGGAACTGAAAGCCTTGAAGATCCGCATCACCTTTTCCATCATCCTCATCGGGGTCTCTCTGATGTTGGCCGCCGTCATGAGTGACCATTGGGCCGTCATGAGCCCCAAGGTGGACAACCACGAGGAGCGGTGCGAGATGGCACACTTCGGTCTGTGGCGCTTGTGCACCAAGAAGATATTTGTGGAAGGGAATGACGTGATCAGCAAACCGTGCGGACCCCTCAGCCTTCCCGGAGGTAGGTGGCCAGTAAAGGGGCAATAAAAAGGGGCCAAAGAGCCACCATGTTCTCCCCACATGGTCTCAGCTGGTAATGGGGCTATAAGAAGGGGCCATAGAGTCGCCTTGTTCTTCCCACATGGTCACAGTCAGTAATAGGGCAATAAGAAGGGGCTATAGAGCCGCCATGTTCTCCCCACATGGTCTCTGTCAGTAAAGGGGCAATAAGAAGGGGCTATAGAGCCGCCTTGTTCTCCCCACATAGTCACTGTCAGTAATTGGGCAATAAGAAGGGGCTATAGAGCCGCCATGTTCTCCCCACATGGTCACAGTCAGTAATGGGGCAATAAGAAGGGGCCATAGAGCCGCCATGTTCTCCCTACATAGTCACTGTCAGTAATGGGGCAAATAGAAGGGGCCATAGAGTTGCCTTGTTCTTCCCACATGGTCACAATCAGTAATGGGGCAATAAGAAGGGGCCATAGAGCCGCCATGTTCTCTCCACATGGTCACAGTCAGTAATGGGGCAATAAGAAGGGGCCATAGAGCCGCCATGTTCTCCCCACATGGTCACTGTCAGTAATGGGGCAATAAGAAGGGGCCATAGAGCCGCCATGTTCTCCCCACATGGTCACTGTCAGTAATGGGGCAATAAGAAGGGGCTATAGAGTCGCCATGTTCTCCCCACATAGTCACTGTCAGTAATGGGGCAATAAGAAGGGGCCATAGAGTTGCCTTGTTCTTCCCACATGGTCACAGTCAGTAATGGGGCAATAAGAATGGGCTATAGAGCCGCCATGTTCTCCCCACATGGTCACAGTCAGTAATGGGGCAATAAGAAGGGGCCATAGAGCCGCCATGTTCTCCCCACATAGTCACTGTCAGTAATGGGGCAAATAGAAGGGGCCATAGAGTTGCCTTGTTCTTCCCACATGGTCACAGTCAGTAATGGGGCAATAAGAAAGGGCTATAGAGTCGCTTTGTTCTCCCCACATGGTCACAGTCAGTAATGGGGCAATAAGAAAGGGCTATAGAACCACCATGTTCTCCCCACATGGTCACAGTCAGTAATGGGGCAATAAGAAGGGGCCATAGAGTCGCTTTGTTCTCCCCACATGGTCACAGTCAGTAATGGGGCAATAAGAAGGGGCCATAGAGCCGCCATGTTCTCCTCACATGGTCACAGTCAGTAATGGGGCAATAAGAAGGGGCCATAGAGCCGCCATGTTCTCCTCACATGGTCACAGTCAGTAATGATATCACATGCCGCGTATTCTGCAGCTCGCACAGGCATCTCCACTGGTCCCATAGGCTTCATTCTATGGTTTGCCGGATTCCGCCGTCCACCTGAAGAATGAGCAGGTTCATTCTTTGGGCGGTCGGCAAAATCTGGCAAACCATAGAATGAAGCCTATAGGACCAGTGGAGATGCGCATGGCCGCCAGTGTCTAAGAGTGGGTGCGAGCTGCGGAATCTGCAGTGGGTGATACGCCGGAATTCCACAGTGTGCACATACCGTAATGGGGCAATAAGGGGCCAAAGAGCCGCCATGTTCTCCCGACATGGTCACAGCCGGTAATGGGGCAATGAGAAGGTGTCCTAGAGCCGCCATGTTCTCCCCACAGGGTCACGGCTGGTAACATGGTGTCCACTTCATCTCCATGGCAGCACCTGATACAATGTTTCTGATTGTTCCGTACAGGCATATGAGTGCTAGCTCTCCAGGTTCTAACCTGGAGGGAAATTAAGGTGTCCCCAGATAAATCCTCGTCAATGTACAGTGACATCTCTCTACTTGCTGTCAGTAAATGTGAAATAATTGTGTCCAGACCCAGAGATCACAGCGGCGCAGATCTCTTCTGCACTGATTGTTTGCTACAATGTATCAGTGCAGGCAAAACCTGGGTAGGGGTCTAGACTGGATACAATGGTCAGAATGGGTGGTCAGCCTCTATTCACTGACAACAAGCAGAGATGCTGGACGGTCTATAGGTATATCTGTGGCTGTATGTACTGGAGAATGGGGTGCTCATCTCGTGTGGAGGATGGGGGTGGTCTCCTTGTGTGGAGGATGGGGGTGATCACCTCGTGTGGAGGATGGGGGTGGTCTCCTTGTGTGGAGGATGGGGGTGACAACCTCGTGTGGAGGATGGGGGTGATCACCTCGTGTGGAGGATGGGGGTGATCACCTCGTGTGGAGGATGGGGGTGACAACCTCGTGGGGAGGATGGGGGTGATCACCTCGTGTGGAGGATGGGGGTGATCACCTCGTGTGGAGGATGGGGGTGATCACCTCGTGTGGAGGATGGGGGTGATCACCTCGTGTGGAGGATGGGGGTGATCACCTCGTGTGGAGGATGGGGGTGACAACCTCGTGTGGAGGATGGGGGTGATCACCTCGTGTGGAGGATGGGGGTCATCTCCTCGTGTGGAGGATGGGGGTGGTCTCCTTGTGTGGAGGATGGGGTGGTCTCCTTGTGTGGAGGATGGGGGTGGTCTCCTCGTGTAGGGGGATGGGGGTGGTCTCCTTGTGTGGAGGATGGGGGTGGTCTCCTTGTGTGGAGGATGGGGGTGATCACCTCGTGGGCAGTCGCTGTGATGCCATCATTGTGCAGCACAAGTCTGGGGAATGGGAAATATTATAATGTGGCCCCGGGCCAGCTGCCGGGAGCGCTCAGGGCTCATGTCCACCTGCCAGACACATGCCAGTGATGGCAGCCACCCCCACCACCCAGAGACCCCCGGGGCAGCTGCAGCTTCACCCCCTGAGGGGAGGGGAACGCACCTACACACCTGTCTGTATTATATGGGTGCACAGTACTACTTCTGTATATACAGTCACAGCACAGTACCACTTCTGTATACACAGTCACAGCACAGTACCGCTTCTGTATACACAGTCACAGCACAGTACCACTTCTGTATACACAGTCACAGCACAGTACTACTTCTGTATATACAGTCACAGCACAGTACCACTTCTGTATACACAGTCACAGCACAGTACCACTTCTGTATATACAGTCACAGCACAGTACTGCTTCTGTATATACAGTCACAGCATAGCACCACTTCTGTATATACAGTCACAGCACAGCACCACTTCTGTATACAGTCACAGCACAGTACTACTTCTGTATACACAGTCACAGCACAGCAACACTTCTGTATACACAGTCACAGCACAGCACCACTTCTGTATACAGTCACAGCACAGCACCACTTCTGTATACACAGTCACAGCACAGTACCACTTCTGTATACACAGTCACAGCACAGCACCACTTCTGTATACAGTCACAGCACAGCACCACTTCTGTATACACAGTCACAGCACAGTACCACTTCTGTATACACAGTCACAGCACAGCACCACTTCTGTATACAGTCACAGCACAGCACCACTTCTGTATACAGTCACAGCACAGTACTACTTCTGTATACCGTCACAGCACAGCACCACTTCTGTATATACAGTTACAGCACAGTACCACTTCTGTATACAGTCACAGCACAGTACTACTTCTGTATACAGTCACAGCACAGCACCACTTCTGTATACAGTCACAGCACAGCAACACTTCTGTATACAGTCACAGCACAGTACCACATCTGTATACAGTCACAGCACAGTACCACTTCTGTATACAGTCACAGCACAGCACCACTTCTGTATACAGTCACAGCACAGTACCACTTCTGTATACACAGTCACAGCACAGTACCGCTTCTGTATACACAGTCACAGCACAGTACCACTTCTGTATATACAGTCACAGCACAGTACTGCTTCTGTATATACAGTCACAGCATAGCACCACTTCTGTATACACAGTCACAGCACAGCAACACTTCTGTATACAGTCACAGCACAGTACAGAACAGCACAGTACCACTTCTGTATACACAGTCACAGCACAGCAACACTTCTGTATACAGTCACAGCACAGTACCACTTCTGTATACACAGTCACAGCACAGTACCACTTCTGTATACACAGTCACAGCACAGTACTACTTCTGTATACACAGTCACAGCACAGTACCACTTCTGTATACACAGTCACAGCACAGTACCACTTCTGTATACAGTCACAGCACAGGACCACTTCTGTATACAGTCACAGCACAGTACCACTTCTGTATACAGTCACAGCACAGCACCACTTCTGTTTGTACAAATGACCAATAACACCAGCACATAGTGACTGAATATTACCGCCATCTGGTAGAATGCTCTATCCCTGTCCTGTCTTCTCTGGCTCTTAGGGTACTATTACAGCAAGCAATTTTCCGACGACTAACGATTAACGATAAACGATCTAAACGACCGCTAAGGCAAACGACCCGAAATCGTTCGCCCAAGTACACAAAACGATGATCGTTATTTATGATCGTTCTTGCGGTCGTTTAGTCGTCGCTATTGCATACGTTTCAGCTGTGAATTCTTATTCCACCGAACGATGTGCGAACGATGAGCGAACGATCAAACGATAAAAATAGGTCCGGATCCTATTAAACGATCAACGATTTCTCGTTGGTCGTTTAATCGTTGCCTGCTATTACACAAAAAGATTATCGTTCAAATCCGAACGATTTAACGATTTTTCGAACGATAATCGTTCCGTGTAATACCACCCTTATACCTGTAACCGCACCCCCTTTGTTTACCTTCTACCTCCTCCAAGTATCCCCCCCCCCATATTCCCTTTGATCCCAGGCAGACCAGAAGCCATTTTACCTAAACCCCACCTATAACCTATCACTCCCTATCATTATGCTGGACCCCCACTTCCTACCCCCTAACAACCACCGGTTGTGGTCACAGAAACACCCTTTATGGCGCCTCCCAGGGGGGCCCTTTACCTCAGCAAGAGGCTCTTAAAGTGGTTGTTCACCAAAAATGTTTTTCCTTCAAATCAATTGGTACCAGAAAGTGCCAGAAATTTGTAATTTACTTCTATTTAAAAAATCTTATCTTCCAGTACTCATCAACTGCTGTATGTCCTGCAGGAAGTAGTGTATTCTCTCCAGTATGACACAGTGCTCTTTGCCGCCGCCTTTGTCCATGTCAGGAACTGTCCAGAGCAGCAGCAAATCCCCATAGAAAACCTCTCCTGCTCTTTACAGTTTCTGACATGGACAGAGGTGGCAGCAGAGAGCACTGTGTCAGACTGGAAAGAATACACCACATCCTCCAGGACATACAGCAGCTGATAAGTACTGGAAGACTTTTTAGCCCCTTTCTTTTTATTGCTGGGTCAGAAACCTTGTGCAAGAAGCCCCTCCCTAGAGGTTCTGCATTGTTATCAAGAATAGGGAGGCAAATAATGGAAGCAGCAGCACAGAGGATATCAGGAGAGGAGTGTGCTGATCTTATAGGGGAGATCACAGGGTAAGAGTAACATAGAGGAGCAGCAGGGTCCAAGCAGCACAGAGGATGTCAGGAGAGGAGTGCTCTGATCTTATAGGGGAGGTCACAGGGTGAGAGTTACATAGAGGAAGGAGCAGGGTCCCAGCAGCACAGAGGATGTCAGGAGAGGAGTGTGCTGATCCTATAGGGGAGGTCACAGGGTGAGAGTTACATAGAGGAGGAGCAGGGTCCCAGCAGCACAGAGGATGTCAGGAGAGGAGTGTGCTGATCCTATAGGAGAGGTCACAGGGTGAGAGTTACATAGAGGAGGAGCAGGGTCCCAGCAGCACAGAGGATGTCAGGAGAGGAGTGTGCTGATCTTATAGGGGAGGCCACAGGGTGAGAGTTTCATAGAGGAAGGAGCAGGGTCCCAGCAGCACAGGATGTCAGGAGAGGAGTGCTCTGATCTTATAGGGGAGGTCACAGGGTGAGAGTTACATAGAGGAAGGAGCAGGGTCCCAGCAGCACAGAGGATGTCAGGAGAGGAGTGTGCTGATCTTATAGGGGAGATCACAGGGTGAGAGTTACATAGAGGAGGAGCAGGGTCCCAGCAGCACAGAGGATGTCAGGAGAGGAGTGTGCTGATCTTATAGGGGAGGATACAGGGTGAGAGTTACATAGAGGAAGGAGCAGGGTCTCAGCAGCACAGAGGATGTCAGGAGAGGAGTGTGCTGATCTTATAGGGGAGATAACAGGGTGAGAGTAACATAGAGGAAGGAGCAGGGTCTCAGCAGCACAGAGGATGTCAGGAGAGGAGTGTGCTAATCTTATAGGGGAGGTCACAGGGGAGAGTTACATAGAGGAAGGAGCTGGGTCTCAGCAGCACAGAGGATGTCAGGAGAGGAGTGTACTGATCTTATAGGGGAGGATACAGGGTGAGAGTTACATAGAGGAAGGAGCAGGGTCTCAGCAGCACAGAGGATGTCAGGAGAGGAGTGTGCTAATCTTATAGGGGAGGTCACAGGGGAGAGTTACATAGAGGAAGAGCAGGGTCTCAGCAGCACAGAGGATGTCAGGAGAGGAGTGTGCTGATCTTATAGGGGAGGTTGCTGGATGAGAGTAAGGGCCCTATTACACAGAGTGATAATCAGCTGAATCGGCCCTATCCGGCCGATTATTGCTCTGTGTAATAAACACAACGATCATCAGCTGATCGTTGATATAGGTTCTGACCTATAATTGTCGGGCACCGACCGTGCATCGCTACGTGTAATAGCGGTGCACGGCTGAAGATTTCCAAACTCTATACATTACTTATCCATGCTGCAGGGCTCCTCTTGCGGTTTTCTTCTCACCGGTTCCCGGGCGTTGCAGCTCCAGGGCGGCCTGTCTCAACTGACAGGCCGCTCAGCCAATCACTGTCCGGGACCACCATGGCCAGTGATTGGCTGAGCAGCCTGTCAGCTCAGACAGGCCGCTCTGAAGCTGCAGTGCGCGGGCCCCGGGGAGAAGCAGAGCGCAAGAGGAACCCTGCAGCATGGATAGGTAATGTATATAGTTTAAGCAAGGGCTGCAAGGACATCGGTAATGATGTCCATGCAGCCCTTGTTAAACGATTATCGGGCTGTGTAATAGGCCCAGTAAACGAGCGCCGATCTAGCAGACGCTCGTTTACAGTTATTATCGGGCGCATATAATAGTACCCTTAGGCTACATTCACACACTCGTAAGGCGGCCCGCACTATGAACGTGCATCTGTAGTGCTCTGTGCTTTACGGTGCACTACATTGCCGCTTCGTTAACATAGCGAAATGTGGTACGCATTACAGCGGGCGCTATTTTTTTTGCAGCACGGATCACAGCCCCATATGGACGTGTTAACTGGGCCATTAAATAACATTGGTCCTATGTTCTGTCCACAATTGTGCACAGACGTGTGAATATAGCCTTATAGTGGAAGAGCATGGTCCCCAGCAGCACAGAGGATGTCAGGAGAGGAGGGTGCTGATCTTATAGGGGAGGTCACAGGGTGAGAGTTACATAGAGGAAGGAGCAGGGTGCCAGCAGCACAGAGGATGTCAGGAGAGGAGTGTGCTGATCTTATAGGGGAGGTCACAGCAGCACAGAGGATGTTAGCAGAGGAGTGTGCTGATCTTATAGGGGAGGTCACAGAGTGATGGTTACATAAAGGAAGGAGCAGGGTCCCAGCAGCACAGAGGATATCAGGAGAGGGGCTGAGTAGTACATTGTGGGTGATGGGTGCCCCAGGAATACACCCTGTAGGCAGCCATAAACATTCCGGTCATTGCTCCTCAGCTCCGGGAATGCTGCGCTCATTAACCCTGTAATCTAAGAACATGTCGCCGCCCTCCTCTCCACCAGGCCTGTAGGGGGCACCAAGCAGTCTCCTGAGGATCATTCACGGGCCGGGGTGGTCACATGACCTCCACCTGTCGCGCATACTGGATATTCCAATGGACGTCGTCAGGGTATGCTGGGAGTTGTAGTTCCACCACACCTCGTGCAGCTGCCGGACATCAACATGGAGCAGAATTTATTGCAGCAAGTGTGTCGGCGCTAATAATAATCCCATTACCCAGGAGGAGCGGCCTGCAGAACACTATGGCGATCCCAGCAGCTGTGAGTGACAGAGAGCCCGGCAACCCCCATCCCCCGCACTCATAAACGACAGATATAGACGGCGGGTGGTTATATATATATCACAGCGACCTGGAAGCCACGCCTAATACTGGCACCAAAGCTGCAAAATGGCGCTAAACCGCACAATTCAGAGCGAAAACTCACTGGGCACGTGACCCCTCCCAAAGGCAACCAATCACAGCTTAGCTTTCATTGTACCTGCGCGATGAGATTGGAGAGCTTCGCTGTGATTGGTTGCTATAGTGGTTACACTATCAGCAGTCCGGGCATGATGAGAGTTGTAGTTTAGCTACAGGTTGGGACACACATGGCTAAGAAGAAGTGACAGGAAGTGAGATGTGCAGAGAACCGGACAATGGTGTGATGTGTACCGGGAACATTGGGCCAAGCATCATAGTGAGGCACCTACCAGGTCACATGATCAGCGTCACTAGCACAGGAGGAGCAGGTCTTCCCCTGTCCTGTTGTATACACTATGGTTTCCCATCCTCTAGCGCAGGGGCTTAATGCGCAGGTGTATTTGTCTGCTTACAACTCCACTCACTTTAATGCTTGGATGGGAAAACTACAATTGCTGTTGCAAAACTACAATTCCCATCATTCCTGGACAGCCGAAGGCTCTCCATCCCTGCTTTAATGCAACCGAGTTGTAATACTGCGCACAGCCTGAGGATAAGGGTGGCACTGTTGATATCCAGTATCTAAGCCCTTACAAGAGATAAAGCCGCAAAGCAACACAGTCTATCCAACAGCATTTAACTGATCATGTAATACCCCACCTCAGCCACCAGGGGCGCTTTTTTTATTGTCTGCCGACTATAGAAGCCTCCATTCTGCCCCTGCACTGGTAAATATACAGAAGAGCGGTGATATAACACAAAACACATGGAGGGAACCATTTGCCCATCCTCCTCCTCCCCCGCCGACTGTAATCCGATATTCTGCTAATGAACGGGGATTGTTCCTGATAACATGATGGGATTAGGGGGAATCTGGAGGTGTCAGAATGTGAGCAGTCAGCAAGGGCATTATGTTACCAGAACTAATGGGGGGCACACAAAGCCACGCCCATCTCTCCCGATGCCGCACGTTACAGCACTCGCTCTTGTCTCTCTTTTCTTCTGTCCCTTTGGGCCAGTTTACACGGAGCAAAAGCGGCGGAATCAGTGAGGAAAGTGTTCCGCCCGAAATCTGCGCTCATGAAATTCCAGGCGGAATATGCAAGGAATCATTGAGGAAAGTGTTCCGCCCTGTGTCTGCACTCGTGGTATTCCACATGAAATACACCCAGAATCAGCGAGGAAAGTGTTCCGCCTGGAATCAGCACTCGTGGAAATCTGTGCCAAATTCTTGTGTATTCAGCGCGGCACTGATTCCGCTCTGAAAAATCAAAGAGGAAAATCAAAGCCCCATTGATTTCTATTCCGCTAGCGGAAGAATAAACATGTCTATTGTTTGGGTGGGTTCACATTGAGGAATTCTCGCGGATAAATACTGCGGAATTCCGCCTTTTGTAGGCGCTCACGGCCGCACGCCTTTCCGCCGTCTCCATAGACACCATTCTATGGGCCGGCTGATTCCGCTGAAAGAACTGACATGCCGAATGCGGAATCAGCCGGCCCATAGAATGGTGTCTATGGAGACGGCGGAAAGGCGTGCGTCCGTAAACACCTACACCGCAGTATTTATCCACAAGAATTCCTCAATGTGAACCCACCCTTCTGGCGGAAAGCGTATCTGCCGCGGAACATTCCGCGCAGAAATTTCACTGTGTGAACTGCAGAGCGGAATTGCCATTGAACTCTACGGAATTTGGCTCTGCAGCAATTTTATGGGCGGAATTTTCAGCGCTGAAATTCTGCCGCTTTTGCTTCGTGTGAACTGGCCCTTTAACCTCCTACATCTGCTCTTTACAAAAGCTAAAAATATTGTGAGGAAGCTAGTGTGCGCGGTGCGGGGCCGCGGAGACGAGATGCGAGGCGACAGCTCCTGTTTTCTGCGGCTCACAATCCCGGAATCGCAGTAATGAACCAGAAAACCTGCAGGAAATGTGTGAGGATCAGGCAGCTGCTGGGAGCGGCGAGAGTGGCGCTGTGCGGCCGCCCCCACCCCGACTATTTATACCCCCTGCCCGGCTGGGCCACACGGCAAATCACCCGCATGAAGAACCTATGGAAATGTATAGAGAGTAATGTAACCGGACAGTAACAGCGGTCACCTCATTGCAATGCCTGCACTTACCTGCGAGGTGCACCAGGGGGCGCTGTCCTCACTCTGCAGCCAGCTGGTGGGTCAGTCACTATATACTGTGTGCTCCAGGGGGCGCTGTCCTCACTCTGCAGCCAGCTGGTGGGTCAGTCAGTATATACTGTGTGCTCCAGGGGGCGCTGTCCTCACTCTGCAGCCAGCTGGTGGGTCAGTCAGTATATACTGTGTGCTCCAGGGGGCGCTGTCCTCACTCTGCAGCTGGTGGGTCAGTCACTATATACTGTGTGCTCCAGGGGGCGCTGTCCTCACTCTGCAGCCAGCTGGTGGGTCAGTCACTATATACTGTGTGCTCCAGAGGGCGCTGTCCTCACTCTGCAGCTGGTGGGTCAGTCACTATATACTGTGTGCTCCAGGGGGCGCTGTCCTCACTCTGCAGCTGGTGGGTCAGTCACTATATACTGTGTGCTCCAGGCAGTAGTGGATTATAATAGGGGCGTTTTGGGCGGCAGCCCGGGGCCCTGAGCTCCTGGGGGGCCCATGACTACCCAAAAAGACTTGCTCCTGGCTACACTTCTGCCATGATTTGCAAAAAATCACTGTTTTTTAATGGCAATTTTGCACAAATCAGGACATCATGACAGTATCTATCCTGTACTATGAACGCCAGGCTAGTGCTTCCATAGTTACAGTGGGGTGGGGGGGGCCCAGGCTTGGTGAACAGCCCGGGGCCTATGGTAAAGTTAATCCGCCCCTGGCTCCAGGGGGCGCTGTCCTCACTCTGCAGCACCCCCCATCACCACTATCACCCACATTGCAGCAGGTTGGTCAGTGACTATATACTGTGTGCTCCAGGGGGCGCTGTCCTCACTCTGCAGCCAGCTGGTGGGTCAGTCACTATATACTGTGTGCTCCAGGGGGCGCTGTCCTCACTCTGCAGCTGGTGGGTCAGTCACTATATACTGTGTGCTCCAGGGGGCGCTGTCCTCACTCTGCAGCCAGCTGGTGGGTCAGTCACTATATACTGTGTGCTCCAGGGGGCGCTGTCCTCACTCTGCAGCTGGTGGGTCAGTCACTATATACTGTGTGCTCCAGGGGGCGCTGTCCTCACTCTGCAGCCAGCTGGTGGGTCAGTCACTATATACTGTGTGCTCCAGGGGGCGCTGTCCTCACTCTGCAGCACATTGGTAAGTGACTACATACTGCGTGCTCCAGGGGGCGCTGTCCTCACTATGCAGCACATTGGTCGGTGACAATATACTATGTGCTCCAGGGGGCGCTGTCCTCACTATGCAGCATGTTGGTCGGTGACAATATACTATGTGCTCCAGGGGGCGCTGTCCTCACTATGCAGCATGTTGGTCAGTGACTATATACTGTGCGCCCCATGTGACCCTCTGCTTTCTCTTCCAGATGTCAACTGCTCCTATTTCAAGCACTTCACGTCTGGAGAAAACGCAGAGATCCTGCAAGTTACCACCCAGAAAGGTAAGTGGAGGTCTGGGGTACAGGGGGGAGTGTGTGGGTCTGGGGGTACATGGGGGCGTGTGGATCTGGGGTACACAGGAGGGAGTGTGTGGATCTGGGGTACATGGGGGAGTGTGTGGGTCTGGGGTGCAGATGGTGAGTGTGTGGATCTGGGGTACACGGGGGGGGGGGGAGTGTGTGGGTCTGAGGTGCAGATGGTGAGTGTGTGGATCTGGGGTACACGGGGGAGTGTGTGGGTCTGGGGTGCAGATGGTGAGTGTGTGGATCTGGGGTACACGGGGGGGGGGGGAGTGTGTGTGGGTCTGAGGTGCAGATGGTGAGTGTGTGGATCTGGGGTGCAGATGGTGAGTGTGTGGATCTGGGGTACACGGGGGGGGAGTGTGTGGGTCTGGGGTGCAGATGGTGAGTGTGTGGATCTGGGGTACACGGGGGAGTGTGTGGGTCTGGGGTGCAGATGGTGAGTGTGTGGATCTGGGGTACACGGGGGGGGGGGGGAGTGTGTGTGGGTCTGAGGTGCAGATGGTGAGTGTGTGGATCTGGGGTGCAGATGGTGAGTGTGTGGATCTGGGGTACACGGGGGGGGAGTGTGTGGGTCTGGGGTGCAGATGGTGAGTGTGTGGATCTGGGGTACACGGGGTAAGTGTTTGGGTGAAGTGAAGGGTAAGTGACAAGGTGATGTGAGGGCACAGGGGGCAGGGAGGGGTACAGGGCTCCTCACACATAGAGTGTGGGGAGGAATGTCCTGCTGGGGCCGCTGTACTGACAGCTGAGGATGGGGGGGATCATGCCAGCTGCGGGGGATTTACACCTCCTCCCCCCAGACGTCCACATTATCACATTATACCGCCACCTCCCCTGTAATAATCCCCCTCCGCTTACTGTCAGTGATCGGGAGCCCCCAGCTGAAGGTTTGCTACAGTGTATCTGTACAGACAAGTCTCCAGGCTGACAGCGCTGCCCTGACACATTGTAACAAACCCTCAGCTGTGCGCAGAACACTAAGGATTGTGCCCTGTGTTGTGTCTCTGCAGAGTACAGCATCTCAGCGGCCGCCATCGCTGTCATCGGGGTGGGCTTCATGGCCATGGGCACTGTGTGCACCCTGCTGTCCTTCCACCAGAAGCTGGAATACCTGCTGAAACCCGCCGGACTCTTCTACATGTTCGCAGGTGAGTCCAGGAGACTCCGCACCCTTATAATCACCCTCTACATTATATATGGTGATATATCCTGCAGATTATTACACCCCTGACCTCTACAGATCATCGCTCTGTCCTCTCTACCTCCTGACAGATACATAGTGATATATCCTGCAGACTATTACACCCCTGACCACTACCAACCTGCAGAGGGTTGCTCTGTCCTCCCTACCTTCTGACAGATACAGTGATATATCCTGCAGATTATTACACCCTAGCATCTACATATCTGCAGAACAATGCTCTGTCCTCTCTACCTCCTGATAGATCCATGTATCCTGCAGAGTATCACACCTTGTTCTCTCCCGCAGGCCTGTGTATGATCATCTCGGCAGAGGTGATTCGGCAGTCGGTGCATCGAATGATTGACAGTAAGGAGACGGTGTGGATTGAGTACTACTACTCGTGGTCTTTCGGCTGCGCATGCTCGGCCTTTGTACTGCTCTTCATCTGCGGCATCGCCCTGGTGCTGATCTCCTTGCCCCGCATGCCCCGGAATCCATGGGAGACGTGTATGGACGCTGAGCCGGAGATGTGAGATGAGGGGAGTTATGATCTCCCCTCCTCCGGATGATGGGAGTGATGATGATGATATACAGGGGGGAAGCTTCTCTCTCTTCTCAGTATTGATGATTTTTTTTTTTTTTACTGTATATAAAAGTTGACCATAATGGACGCCAGGGATAACCCTCATCATCCCTGCAGATAGCCTCTACACGATGACTGTAGCCCAGGGCGCTGGTGACAGATCCTCCTGCCCCTTTGGATCCCTAAACAGCCGGGATTCTTAAAGTGCCCCCACCCCAAATCTACAGGATTCTGAGACTCTGTGTCACATGTCAGCTGCATGTGTGTCCCCCCAGTGGTCTGCCCCCTACATGTTGCTAGAACAGTGCTTCTCAAACTCTGAGGCGCCTCCTAGTTGGTGAGGCACACCTGGGGGGGGGGGGGGGGTCAGTGTTTACAAAAGTGACTATAAGCTGCACAGTCCTGTCCCTGACTGCAACAATCTCTGCTCTAGGGACATTGATTCATTTTATACTCATTTAATGTTATACAGAGATTAGGAGACAAATGAAGGGTGGACTGATCAATAGCTTTTATATTTGCATGGACTTCCACCATAGTCTGTCTGGTGAAGCTCCAGTAGAAAAAGTTTGAGAAGCACTGTGCTAGAAGACACACAGCAAGCCCCGCCCGACTACCGGGGAACATGACAGGCCCCTCCCGACTACCGGGGAACATGACAGGCCCCGCCCGACTACCGGGGAACATGACAGGCCCCTCCCGACTACCTGGAAACATGACAGGCCCCTCCCGACTACCGGGGAACATGACAAGCCCCTCCCAGCTACCAGGGAACATGACACGGGAACATGACAGGCTCCTCCCAATTACCAGGGAACATGACAGGCCCCTCCCAGCCACCGAGGAAAATGACAAGCCCCTCCCACCCACCAACATAACAGGTCCCTCTCAACTACCAGAGAACATGACAAGCCCCTACAAAGTACTAGAAGACACAGCAAGACCCTCACACTTACTATAAAGCCTTCCCTCCTACAACAGAGCAGGCCCCTTCCTTCTATTTTTTAGCAGCAATAAGAAGTCTTACCAGGAATGACGCCATAGTAACCAGTGACTTACGCCTCTATGTAGCAGGTGGGAGGTCTGTCAGCACCCCCTGCTGGTGTAATAATAATTTCTGTAATGATGAGTAAACAATTGATGTTTTTACAGTTGTTGTTGTTTTTTTAATTACCACAAAATAGCCCATCTGTAGGGGACATAAAAGGTCTACAAGCCATACAGCTAGCCACACTAACCTGTATCATCTGCTGTACAGTACACTGCCTCTCCGTGCTGTATACACCTGTATCATCTGCTATACAGTATACCGCCTCTCCATTCTGTTTATACCTGTATTATCTGCTGTACAGTATACCACCCCTCTGTGCTGTATATACCTGTATCATCTGCTGTACAGTACACCGCCCCTCCGTGCTGTATATACCTGTATCATCTGCTGTACAGTACACCGCCCCTCCGTGCTGTATATACCTGTATCATCTGCTATACAGTATACCGCCCCTCCGTGCTGTATATACATGTATCATCTGCTATACAGTACACCACCCCTCTGTGCTGTATATACCTGTATAATCTGCTGAACAGTACACTACCCCTCCGTGCTGTATATACATGTATCATCTGCTGTACAGTACACCGCCCCTCCGTGCTGTATACACCTGTATCATCTGCTGTACAGTATACCACCCCTCTGTGCTGTATATACCTGTATCATCTGCTGTACAGTACACCACCCCTCCGTGCTGTATAAACCTGTATCATCTGGTGTACAGTACACCGCCCCTCCGTGCTGTATACACCTGTATCATCTGCTGTACAGTACACTGCCCTGCTATGCTGTATGTACCTGCATCATATGCTCTACAGTACACCGCCTCTCCGTGCTGTATACACCTGTATCATCTGCTGTACAGTACACCGCCCTTCTGTGCTGTATATACATGTATCATCTGCTGTACAGTACACCGCCAGTCTGTGCTGTATATACCTGTATCATATGCTGTACAGTACACCGCCCTTCTGTGCTGTATATACATGTATCATCTGCTGTACAGTACACCGCCAGTCTGTGCTGTATATACCTGTATCATATGCTGAATGCTACACCACCTCTCCGTGTTGTATACACCTGTATCATCTGCTGTAGACACTACCCCCTGTACTGACTGGTGATTTCTTGCTATGTCACTGTAAACTGCACTATACACTTGGTAGTGGCCGTGCTTGGTATTACTGTTCAATTACTCTCAAATGAATGATCAAGACCCGCAATGCCACTCACAGCCACTACTGTATGTATGGTGCTGTGCCTGCTAAATGATCGTTCTCCACAACACTCAGCAATGCTTGCCCCCCACCCAGGATATCTCATCAGTCACTCACCCGGACTCCCGATCAACCACACAGAAGGTGAATGTGATCATGCGGCTGCTCAAATAAAACCGCACAGTAGTGGTCATTTCTTGAATAATGTCACATTTTAATGTAAACATCAAATAATGTACCAAAATGTGTACGGGGAAAAAAAAAAAAAAAAAAAAGGAGGGGGAAAAAAACTGGAAGCGAAACAAATTTGATATTTTTTTGGTATTTTTTTCTTTATCTTTTTTTAATTTAGTTTTTTCTTTTTCCCAATATCACTGAAGGAGGGAGGAGGAGGTCAAAGCCAGATTACAAACATTTACGCATGCATAGTGAAAAGAAACAAGAAGTCTTTACCAAATCCACACAGTTTTGTTTCTTTGTAAAATAGTTATTAAATCTACTGAGCACCAACAGACCTAAAAAGTTTTATTCTCGTCTTTCATGATCCGGTTACAAAAAAAAGGAAAAAAAAAAATTCTATCAAATTGCAACCAACAAGCTACGAGTCAGACTTTGCTGGCCAGAAAATAAACTGCAGAACGGATTTTGTTTCTTTATTTTAAAGTATAATCATTTATTTTTATTTTTGTAATTTTTTTTGTATTTTTTTTTTTATATAGACTTTTTTTTATCACTTTTTCCTGTTTTCGCACATTTAAAATGTGGACACATTATTCTCTATTGAAATCAGTGTTGTACGCCTATGTATCGCCTCGCAGAGGTATCCGTAGAGAGTAACAAACCCAAGCTAAGAGTATAGAAAAAAAATCAAATAAAAAAAAAATTAAAATGTATCTTTAAAAAAAAAAATCTACAATATTTTTTTTTTTATATTTGAAATGTTTTTATACTTTGCATCCAATTATTGTGTACAGGCAAAGTACATGCTACTGCTTAAACAAAAAGGAAAAAAAAAAAAAGAAAATTGGTATATTTCATAGGCCTCCCCTCCTAAATTTTTATATTTTTGTCCCCCCCTCCCGATTGAAATAATTTGTTATACAAAAATTTCAATGCAACTTTCGGTAAAGGAAGGTAACATCTGAAAAATAACAATGCTTCCAATAAATGTACAAATCCCATGATAAGCGAGGGCGGTCGCTAATATCACGCAGAGCTCCGCCTACTAATGCAGCGGCCATAAACTTCATAGGAGGCCGTACAACTTTCACATGTTTTTTTGTTTTGTTTTGTTTTTTTCTAAAAATGTATTATGTATATATATATGTATATATATATATATATATATATATATACACACACACACACACATACATACATATATATCGGAATCGTTATCATATCAATTGCTTATCCGGGTCCCCAAGCTTTTTAAAAAAAAAAAAAAAAAAAACAAGAAAAAAATAAAACTTTTCAAACTAAAATCTGACAACTAAAAAAGATTACTGAAGGCAGCATCTCCTCACATCAGAAAAATGCTGAGAAAACAAATTGAAAATGATGGCTTTTTATAGTAATGTAAAGTAAATTTTAAGGAAAAAAAAAAAAAAAAAAAAAAAGAGTAAGATACAATTTTTACATTAACTGGTTATTTCTGCTACAGAAACCCAGTATTGGATGCCAATGTCCACTTAATAAATGTAAAGACTACTTACATTTTTTTTCTTTTTAAATACAACTTTGACAAAATTTTTATATTTTTCTTTTTTTTTTTTTTTACTTTTTATTTATTTATTTTTTTAAGTTTTCACTTTCTGTATTTTTTTTCTTAAAGATATATAGCCGAAGCTGCTAACTGTAATGCGACATTTATGACACGTAAAAAAATTGTTATACATAAAACGGTCATAAGTCTGCCCCACCGTAAAATTTAGAAGAAAAATTTTTTTTTGCCTTTTTCTTTTTTTTTTTTAGTATTTTTCTTTGTAACAATATTGCAGATTTAGTTGTAAAGCTACAAACTGTCACCGGTGGATGTATATTCAAGTACCTTAAATATACATTTTTTTTTTTTTTTTTACGTGTTTGCGCCAATGTCTGTGCGTCTACATTGAAAATAATTTGATGCCCATGGCGATTAACTATGATAGCCAAGAGCAGTAAACTGTATGTGAATAGTTGAAGACTATTTACTATAAAATTCAATTTTTCAGATTGTAAAATTTTTGCAAGAAAATTTTGGTAAATACTGAACAATCTCAATTTTTGACACAGTCAGCTGTAAGCTGAAAATTCTATGTGTGCAAATAGCTGCAGACACCAAGACAAAGACGCAGAACACTTTTTTTTCCTTTTTTTATGCACTCACAAAAACAAAAAACGAAAAAAAGCAAAAAAAAAAAAAAAAAAGCAATATAGCTTAAAATTACAGTGAGGCTATAAGATTACTCAATAACCAAAGTTAAAACGGGGTCTTCCTACAAAATAGCAAAAAAAAAAAAAAGAAAAGAAAAAAATATATAAAAACAAACACAAAAGGCAAAAAGTGAGAGGGCGGGGTCTACTTAAAATAGGAATAGAAGCCATTGTTACCTGATGAACTCCCTAAGCTAAGTTCCTGAAATAAAGACAGAGGGTCACTATTCTTTTTTGCCTGTTCGGGTGGGGGCTTGGGTTTAGGTGGGGCCCGCAGGGCACTAGCGTAAGACATAGTGGGCTTGTTGGCGCCGGAGTTCTGTGGGGTGGCTCCGGGCCCGTTGGGCTCTACAATCTGTTTGTTGGACATGAGGGGCGGGAACTGGCCCAGATGCTGTAGAACGTTGTAATTGAAGGAGTTGGACATCTGCAGGTTCTCTGCCTTGAGATGCTCCTCTGGGGGCTTCATTTTCTGTGGAGCAACTGAAGAGGGGGGAAAAAAAAGTTAATATGATCAATGGCACATGCGGAGGCCAGGAGGATAAAACACTCAAAAATACATATAAAATGGCAAAACATCACTGTCATTTGTATAAACCTGTCTATTGCCCAGACACGTCACAGGTTTATATCACTGGGTAAAATGAGCGGCAGCTAATCATCCTGACCCCACTTATAATTGAACGGGAGGCCTGCAACTCCCCCCTGCAACTTCTGAGAAATCCGGACTACACCAAACAGTTTATAGAAAGATTTTTAAATAGAAGTAAATTACAAATCTATATAACTTTCTGAAACCAGTTGATTTGAAAAAAATAATAATAATAAAAATAATAATAATAATAATAATAATAATAATAATAATAATAATATTCTTGTCGGAGTTCCCCTTTAAATCTAAAGAAATTCATTGGTTTTGAATTGTCATAAAGTCATCAGCCCTCCTATAAATTCATGTTTTGACTGAAAAACTGTCAAGATTCCCTCCCATTCAGTTTTGTATTTTTCCTTTTATTAAGCCGCTCTGTTGCTTGTAAGAAATATGTGACAAGTACAAGAAACCTGCATAATTATTTAAAAAAAAAAAAAAAAACTAACATCTTAGGACAATTAGGACAGTACAGAAAATCGTTGTATGGGGCTTCTTGTAGTTTTCACAGTTTTTTTTTTTTGTACGACTAAAAATTCCCCCCCGCAAAACCTCTAAAAATCATGAGCAGTAAGAATAATAAAACTTAAGGTAGTACCTAGCATGTCCCGGGATGTCCCTGATGGATTGGCGCCATTGCACGGAATGTTCTGGTACGGGACTGAGGCAGCGGCGTTGACCCAGAGCTCGGGAGATGAATAGTTATATGAGGGGGGTTTGCTGGGGTCTTGGATTTCTTTACATTGACCGAGGGTTTCTTGACAAGCGGCTAATTCTTCTGGACCTGTGTGCCCCGAGCTGGCCGAGATTCTTCTTTGGTACAGCGGCCTGCCCGGTCCTCGTGGTTCATACTAAAGTATAAAAAAAAAAATTTAAAATAATTTTTTTTTTTTTTTTTTAAAGATAAAAACTAAATTGTGAAATCCAGGAGGAACCTGTGAGAGACAAAATTAAAAAAAATTCCAAAAAATCACATTGTATGATTTTTAAATTAAATAAGGATTTGATCACCAACCAACCAGCAAGTATTCTGTTACTCACAGACATGTTTCTTTTTCTTTAGGAAGCTTCTCCTACTCTGCACTCTTACATGTTTTAATTGCACCTGTTTTACCTGTATAAAAACCCCTGTCAACACACAAAACTGTAGACCTGCACAAGGCTGGGATGGGCTACAGAACAATTGGCAAAAAGCTTGGTGAGAAGGCAACAACTGTTAGCGCCATTATTAGAAAATAGAAGAAAGCAAGATGACTGACAATCTTCCTTGGTCTGAGGCTCCATGCAAGAAGATCTCGCCTCGTCAGGTAAGGAAGATTCTAAAAATCAGCCCAGGACCCGGTCATGGGGGTGAAAAAAAAAAAAATCATACTTAGGGGGTGTTTTTTTCTGCAAAGGGCAAAGGAAAACTGCACTGTATTGAAGGGAGGATGGATGGGGCCATGTATAGTGAGATTTGGACCAACATCCTCCTTCCCTCGGTAAGAGCAGTGAAGATGGGTTGTGGCTGGGACTTCCAACATGACAATGACCCAAAACACACAGCCAGGCCAACTAAGGGAGAAGATGTGTATGGAGGAGCGGGACACAACCCCTGCTGCAGAGTCTGCAAACCTGGTCAAGGACTCCAGGAAATGTCCGACCTCTGTAACTGCAAACAAAGGTTTCGGCACCATATATTGTTTTTCTATTGTATCAAATCCTTATTTCATGTAATAAAATGCTAAATAATTATTTAAAAGCAGCAGTGTATAAAAAATAAATAAATAAACTTTGGACAAATTTGTCTATACAAAATTTTCTCCTTCTAAAAGAAGAAAAAAATTTCTAATATAATTACAAAAAGGGTAAAAGAAAACTGACTTTTCCCCAAAAATGTTCTCAAAAGTGAGTAAAGATATGTGCGCTGTGCGGCTTTGATGTGGTGGCGGTGATGAGGCCTCCGGCTGCAGAGATGGCGGTCAGTGATGGGGAAGAACATAGAACACACTGGATTAGGAGGATTAATAGCCGTATACTGTACGCAGCTCTGATGCTGCAGAACTGAGAAGACTCTGTGTCCCCACAAAGAGCCACTTCACGTCAGACATCACTGGGAGGAGAGGACCACGGGACAACCACTATATACTCCCCTAGTCTCTTGTATAACCCAGTATATACTCCCCTAGTGTCTTGTATAACCCAGTATATACTCCTCTTATATCCTGTGTAAACCCAGTAAATACTTCCCTAGTGTTCTATATACGCCAAATATATACTCCCCTAGTATCCTGTATAACCACAGTATATACTCCCCCAGTATCCCATATACCAAGTATATACTGTCCTAGTGTTCTGTATACTTCTAGTGTATACTCTCCTAATATCCTGTATACCCCCACTACATACTCTCCTAATATCCTGTATACCCCCCAGTATATACTCCCCTAGTGTTTTGTACACCTGCCCAGTATATACACCTCTAGTATCCTGTATACCCCTAGTATATTCTCCCCTAGTGTTTTGTATACCCCCCAGTTTATACTCCCCTAGTATCTTGTATAACCCCAGTATATAAACCTCTAGTATCCTGTATACCCCCAGTACTCAAGACACTGGTGAGGGGGTCCGTACCCACCTCCAGCAAGTAGACATGAATTGTCGGCTCCTCTATCTTCCGTATTATATGACACTAAGTCACACTTTGATCTTCAATTCAAAGGCAGAAGATTAGCAGAGCATCCGTTCCTCACCCATGGCAAATGTATCGGTCCATAGCCAGTCATTTACCAAATCTGCATAATCCGGGAGCAGGGGAGGCACAGGGGCAGAGTGGGGTCCAGTGCATTCCCCTGGGTGGGAGGACACAGAGAGCGAACACTGGAGCCGAACAGACTCCAGTCTAATATGGAGGATGATTACTCCAGGTTGGACTCCAGTGTCATACTGATAGCGCCACCAGGGACTGAGTCCTGTATGTGCCACTGGGGACTGAGCCGTGAATTCACCACTGGGGACTGAACCCTGTGCGCACCACTGGGGACTGAGCCCTGTACGCGCCACCGGGGACTGAGTCCTGTATGTGCCACTGGGGACTGAGCCGTGAATTCACCACTGGGGACTGAACCCTGTGCGCACCACTGGGGACTGAGCCCTGTACGCGCCACCGGGGACTGAGTCCTGTATGTGCCACTGGGGACTGAGCCGTGAATTCACCACTGGGGACTGAACCCTGTGCGCACCACTGGGGACTGAGCCCTGTACGCGCCACCGGGGACTGAGCCCTATACGCGCCACCGGGGACTGAGCCGTGAATTCACCACTGGGGACTGAGTCCTGTACGCGCCACCGGGGACTGAGCCCTGTATGTGCCACCGGGGACTGAGCCCTGTATGTGCCACCGGGGACTGAGCCCTGTATGTGCCACCGGGGACTGAGCCCTGTGCGCACCACTGGGGACTGAGCCATGTATGCCGCGTTGGCGCTTGTCTTTCAGCTTAGACGTTACCAGTATGCGACACAAGAATTCCCAGTATGCCCCACCCTCTTACCTCTTCTAGATTGTGGAGTGAAGAGGCGGAGACTGCGCGGGAGGCTGCAGGGTGAAATGTTTCCTGCCCTGTGGGGGGCTGGTGGTTCTGTACATGGATGAAGGGGTTCTGTGGTGGTCTGTGCTGTAGAGGGGGCATACCATAATGAAAGCCCTGCCCCATTATCGGATTCTGCTGCAGGTTGGCGTAGGCCCAGGATCCGTCGTGTTGCAGGTATTTCATCGGAGGAGGGGGCGTCATGTGTTCTGACGGCATGGTGTAGGGGCTGTTGTACACGTTGGCCACGTGCTGCGGGAAGGCAGGATTGTTACTCATGTCCATGTCTCGGCTGTTTTCACTGAAGTTGGGAAAGTGACCACTGTGGTTGGAGGAGGGTGAGGCAAGTGCTGGTGGGCTACGGGGTTGCACCTGTCTGTACTGTAACAGTCTGGACTGGGGGGGAGGCATCTCTGTGACATCTCGATTATCACCGCCGCTCTGCTCGTGCTGAGAGAGTTCCCGAAGAAACTCCTGGAACCTAGAGGCAGAAAAACACCCAAGGAATAACCCTGGAAGAACACTCCCATCATCTCACGGCATCTAATAATCTAGTCCTTCTTAACCCGCTAACCCACCCATTACTCCGGGGAGTACAATGCTGTGGCCTCACAGTCATACAGCAATGGCAGGAGTGGAGGGATTTGTCAGGCCAGTGGGTTTGAAGCCCCTTCCCTCTGTCAAATCCCTTCACATGACCAAGGCATCTAGGGGGCTATGCTGATGGGATGGCTGTGTATATTGCTCAGGCAGTGACAGTACCAATATGATCGGCTCCTGCTGTGGCTGGGAGCAAACTGTTGGCTCTTCTAATACCCCAAGCACAGCTGTATTGGGTTTAAGTGCCCTTAGCAGCTCACTGTACCCTGCAACATACCTGGAATAGGTGATCTCCGGCTCCTCCTCTCCGCTGTTTGGGATCTTCCAGTTAGGCCTGATGAGCTGCTGCTGGGCCAGACCCATTGCCTGTAGATGGGGATGGTGTGGGTATGTTAGGTTGGCTTGGCTCAGGAAGGCATTATGCTCATTCCATTGCTGAATCCTAGTCTGCTGCTGCCTCAGCGTCTCCAGCGCCACATTATTGTGTAGGCGATCTGTAAGAGTTTGAAAGGAAATACAAAAGTATTCACATAATAGTGCCAACAACTCAGGCCCCCTCATCCCTGATCACCAGTGACTCACCTAGGGCCTCCCCAGCACTCATGGCCTGAGGCCCGTCCTCCATGTAGGTGTTAAGGTGCGATGACATTAACTGGCTATTATGGGCAACAGAGCGGAGTGGGTTATTGACCTCCTGCAGGATGGTCTGCGGTGGTGGCTGATCCGGGATCATCCCGTCCATACTGGGAGATGGCGGCCGGTGAGGAATCGGGTTATTGAAGAAGGACTGGCCAGGGTTGGGCTGATAGGCGGGGGACAGCTGGGAGGCCTGCGGAGGAGGCTGCTGCATTAAATGGTTGTGCTGCGGGATGACGGGCCCCTGTGGGGGAGGGGGAGGAGGTATCTGGTTCTGGAGTTCAGAGAGATGGTTCTGCTGCTGGGACAGGAGATTCTGCTGCTGGAGGGTGAACGGCGGCCGCTGTAAAGGAGAGACGTGTGGGAAGTGTCGATTGGGCATAGGGTACTGTGGGTGCGGGGGCGTCAGGTGGATGTTCATCGGCCTCTGGTTTGGATTATCTTTACGGTGATATTTAGAGTTGGGGAAGGCGAGGTTGGCTCGGGACTCCGGACTCCGCGTTTGTGCATTTGGGTCTAAGTCAACCTGGAAAACACAGATACAAGTCAGTGTATGATCCTTCCTGATCTCGAGCCTTAGGATACAAGGGGCTCGCTTCAGAGCATGTGCATAAAGCCGCACCCACTCTACAGTCACACATGATAGGGGTTGGAGGTTACAAAACTCAATGGACGTCACCTGTTTGCAGTCCAGGGGCTTCTTTTCAGGGGTCCGCAGCTTATTTATATCGGCTGAAGGATTGTTCTCGCTTTTACCTGGAGCGATGGTGACAAAGGACACGTTACCTGAGGCTGCACAGTGAAGAACAGTAAAAAATACTATATAAACTGTATAGAGGGGATCCATTGTTGCAGGTAAGAGTGCGGAAGATAAGTACAGTGGTACCTTGGTTTAAGAGTAACTTGGTTTTGAGTTCACAGTTTTTCAAAATTGTGACTTGGTTTAAGAGCATTGCTTTGGTTTAAGAGCTCCCTGTACTGGGTGGGAGCGCGAGTGGGGGAGGGGCATGGTCTGCATAGCGGGGTCTACAGAACTGTACTATGACCCAGGAAGTCTCCCCCACCTTCCAAATAATAGCAGATCCACTTCAGGCTGGGGCTTGCATTAGGGGACAGGACTGAGGAGGTAATCTCTGCATAGCTGTAACCCCTCTCTCCCTATAGAGTGCTGCTATACTGTGCCCACATCTGCCCTGCTCATTCCTTCATGCTCCCTGCAGTCTCTGTCAGCCCTTGTGTTTTCCATCCTCTCCATTACTGTACAGTAACTTATAATATCACAGATTCTGCTGTTTCTGAATGTTTGTTTCATTTCTTTTACATGTTATTCAGAATAATAAATCATTATTTTTGGGAAGTGGAACCACTTGTCTGCATACCAGTGATTTCTTATGGGAAAATTTCCTTTGGTATAAGAGTGGATTTGGATTACAAAACGGTCCCGGAACGAATTATGCTCGTAATCCAAGGCACCACTGTATTTCATATACTGCCGATTTTTCGAATGTTTCCACCTACAAAGAATGGAGCGGTGTGTAGTTTTTATTCTACACTCAC